>NC_058084.1:40877919-41177919 GCF_014858855.1 Bufo gargarizans
TAGAAAAACCACCCATTTTGGTACACATTGCTTGTGCTCCAATGTCCTCTTCCTCCTCCAGTTCAGCCCCCACAAGTCTTATGTGGCCGTGAGATCTAGATGCCACATCTCCAGTCCCCTAACCATCCAGATTTACCTGCATCTGTTTCAGGACATGAAGCAGTCGAATGAAGTTGTTTATCCCGTAGTCCTGGTGACTGACAAATAAAGTGGCCTCCTCAAAGGGCCTGAGCAAATGGCAGGTGTCGCGTATGAGCTGCCACTGGCTGACATCAAAGTTACACAGGGGAGTACTCCTGTCCGCTTGGTTCATCAAGAAATCGTTTATGGCCTTTCTCTGTTCTTATAGTTGGTCCAACATATGGAGGGTGGAATTCCAATAGATGAAAAAGTCGCATATCAGGCTATGTTGGGGAATGCCATTCTGCCCCTGCAGGTCAAGGAGGGTGTGCTTTGCGGTGTACGCGTTGCTGAAGTGCATGCAAAGTTTACTGGCCATTTTTAGATGGGTGGAAGACTTCAGGAACCACTTGAGTACCAGATTGAACATTGTGCCATGCAGTGCTCAGCCCTCCTTGACACAGAGCCGACACCATGTTCTTCCCGTTGTCGGTCACCATGGTTCCCATTTTGAGTTGTCGCAGAGAAAGGTAGGATTCAATTTCTTGATGAAGGACTCCATTTGCCCAGGAAAACAAGGTGCAGAACAGTGTGACATCGCCGTGCCCTGCACATCTGGTATGCTGGAGGGGCACTGTGAATTGTCCCTGCAGTGGAGGGTGAGGACACAGTGGAAAAAGAAGAGGCAGCGGCGGACATTGTCGCAGGACCAACAGCATGAGAACGTGGAGGCGGATACGGCATCACTGTGCAGGAACCACATTCACCCAGTGGGCAGTAAAGGACATGTATTGTCCCTGACCATAGTTAGATATTCATGCCGGCGCTGCCTTGCACTTTGGCAGACACCGACAGGCTCAAGGACTGGCCCACCTTCTGTTCTACATACATGTGCAGGGCTGGTACTGCCTTTTTGGTAAATAAATGACAGCTTGGGACTCCTGACCTTGGCTCGGCACAAGCCATCAATTCTCTGAAGGGTGCAGAGTAGACTATTTGGAAAGGGAGGGACTGAAGCGTCAGCAACTTGGCCAGGAGCACATTCAGCTTCTGCCGCATTGTATGAGTGCACATATACTGTTGTCTCTTGGCAATCGCTTTGGTGATCGATTGCTGACGGAATGACTTATGAGGAGTAGGAGGAGAAGCAGGAGCATCAGGACCAGCAAAATAAAGGACAGACAGCTCACTTCTGATGAGATGGTGGAGCCTTGACTGCCTGAAATTGGGTGCATGCCACTGAGTGATGCAGTGGTTACTGCAGCAGGCTGGACCACCACATTGAAGCCACGGTTCTCCCAGGCCACTTTATGGTGACGCTGCATATGTTGACGCATGGCCATGGTGCAAACCTTCACCTTCACCACGCTTCACCTTATGCTAACAGAATCTACAAATGGCCATGTTCACCTCCTCTGGCGGCTTAACAAAAAACGACCACACCTCCAAATAGGTGATTTTACCCCCAACACTACTCACTGACTGACTGCTACCGCTGCTGCTTCCATGAATCCCTGCACCACTACTTTCCGGGTAGGTAGGCTCCTGCAAAGCGGGTGGTCTACCCCCGACACGTTTAGCTCCCAACCTTCCACTGCTGCCACACTGCTGATCCCGGATACTCTAGCAACTTACTGGCTCCACCACTTCCTTACGGGAAAGCTGGCACCCTATTCTCCATGTGCGATCAGCTACGTCATCATCATCATCAAGTACTGTTCGCACATCACTGAGGTCCTCCTCAACGGTATCTGGGTCAGAAGCCTGACTGCTGACAACACCAGCTCCTACGCCACTCTCCTCATTACTACTTTCCCACCTACCGGAGAAAGCGGGAGATGTTTCCTCCAGATCTTGGCTGGGCAGTCCTCTAGTAGCTCGTCCTCGCTGTATAGTGGAGATTAACCCACAGCATATAATAGCTAGATAGAGGGACAAACGCTATCGGAGTAACTAATAACAATGGGTATGATATACCTGTTGCCACCAAAAAGACTGCTTGAGGGCTGTGATATACCTTCTTCCCCAAAATCCTGAATGAGGGGTGCTATATAACTGTTTACGCCAAAAACTGATTGAGGGGTGCCATATACCTACTTCTGCAAAATACTGAATGAGGAGTGCCATATACATATTTCCGAAAAAATACTGATTGAGGGGTGCTATATATTAGTTTCCACATAATACTAATTGAGGGGTGCTATATACCTGCTTCCGCCAAATTCTAAATGAAGGGTGCTATATACCTTCTTCCACAAAATACTGATTGAGGGGTTCAATGCACCTGCTTCCACAAAATACTGAATGAGGATTACCCTATAACTATTTCCGCCAAATACTAATTGAGGGGTGCTATATACCTGTTTCTGCTAAATACAAATTGAGGGGTGCCATCTGCCTTCTTCCACTAAATACTGATTGAGGGGTCCTATTAATATATAATTTCTTCCACCAAATACTGATTGAGGGCTGCAATACACCTTTTTCCACAAAAAAACCGCAATTAGACTTACCGGTAATTCCGTTTCCTTGAATCCACCATGACGGCCCACATTGAGATTGACCCTTGACCTCTGTAGGGGCAGGAACACATAGAGAGTTTAAGAACCCCCCACCCCTCCACCTCCTCAGTGCTTTACAATTACCCGAAAAGGTGGAACAAAAGTAAAAGGATATTGATCCATACCCTTAAACTCCTGCATGTATATGCAACATAAATCCCAAAAATCTTTTTTTTTTTTTTTTATATATTTTATATATATTTTTTATTTATATATATTATTTTTTTTTTTTTTTTTTGGGAAGGGGAATAGTATGGGCCGTCATGGTGGATTCAAGGAAACGGAATTACCGGTAAGTCTAATTGCGGTTTTTCCATTTCATCCACCATGACGGCCCACATTGAGACATATCAGATAACTAAATGGGTGGGGATATCGCCTGTAGAACCTTCCGGCCGAAAAGAGCTTCATTTGCGTCCGGAAGATTAAGACGATAGTGTCTTACAAAAGTATTAGTGCTAGACCAGGTTGCGGCTTTACAGATCTGGTCCAGCGAGACCCCTCCTTTCTCGGCCCAAGAAGAGGACGTGGCCCTAGTAGAATGGGCTTTAACATTACCAGGACTGGGTTTGTTCTGGATCTTGTAGCAACATTCAATAGTGGATTTGATCCATCTAGCTATGGAAGACCTGGCTAACTTCTTTCCTTTATTCTTCCCTGAAAACTGAATAAGGAGATTGTCATCCACCCTAAAATCTCTGGTAGAATCCAGGTAACGGATAACTATGTCCCTAACGTCCAGGAGATGTAACCTATCACTAGACCCTGCATGATCGGACCTAGGGATAGAGGGTAGGAAGATCTCCTGCTCTAGATGGAAAGGAGAGACTACTTTAGGGAGAAAGCCTGGGTCGAGAGTTAGACGGATGTGATCCTTGTTAATTTGGAGGTAGGGCTCTCTACACGATAAAGCCTGGATCTCCCCGATGCGTCTGGCTGAGGTGATGGCGATCAGAAAGGCAGTCTTAAGGGAAAGGTGTTTTAAAGAGATCTCCGACGAAGGTACAAATGGAGGTTTTGTTAAGCCCTCTAGTACGGTGTTAAGATCCCAGGTCGGAGTTCTGGATCTCAGGGAGGGTCTCAACCTTGCAACCGCTCTGAAGAACCTCCTGATCCATCTGTGGTTGGCCAGGCTACAGTCATAGAAGGAGCTTAGGGCAGAAATTTGGACCTTCAAAGTACTAGGTCTAAGGCCTAACTCAAGGCCGCACTGTAGAAAGTCCAAAATTCTGTTGATGGGAGGAGAGGTGGTGTCTGGGCGCTCAACTCCTAACCAGGAACAGTATTTCTTCCAGATCTTGAGGTAGATGGAGGAGGTCACCTTTTTCCTACTTGCCCTCAGAGTACGTATCACCTTTTCCGAAAGTCCTCTGCTTCTTAGTGTCTCGCTCTCAGGATCCAGGCTGACAGCCTGAACATGCCTGGGTCTGGATGAAGAAGAGGGCCCTGGACTAGAATGTCCCTCTGGAAGGGAATCTCCCACGGATCCTCCAGCGATAGCTGTCTTAGAGTGGAGAACCAACTTCTCTTTGGCCATAGAGGGGCTATCAGGATGAGAGTAGTCGGTTCCTCCAGGAGCTTCTGGACGATCCGAGGTAGTAGTGGTATTGGGGGAAAGGCGTAGGCTAGTCTCCAATTCCATTGTATTGATAGAGCATCGATTGCCCATGGATTGTCTCCTGGGTTTAGGGAGCAAAAACAGTCTACCTGCGCATTTTTTCTGGTGGCGAATAGGTCTACCTCTGGACAGCCCCATCTTTCTGAGATTTTTTGGAAGATATTCCTGTTCAGAGACCATTCTCCTGGGTCTACTATCTCTCTGCTCAGAAAGTCTGCTACTGTGTTTTCGCAGCCCCTTAGGTGGATGGCGGACAGAGATAAAGTGTTTACTTCTGCCCAGGAGAAAATTCTTTTTGCTATCTCGCCAAGAGGCCGTGATCTTGTTCCCCCCTGGTGACGCAGATAGGCCACCGTTGTAGTGTTGTCTGACATTACTCTTAGATGTCGCCCTTTTAGAAGGCACTCTCCTTTTAATAATGCTTCCAGGACTGCGTAAAGCTCTCGGTAGTTGGAGGATCTGTCTCTTATCTCGGCGGGCCAGGTACCCTGTAGAAGATGATCTCCTATCTTTGCTCCCCAGCCTCCGAGGCTTGCGTCCGTGATTACCTGAATGACGGGATGATTCCGCCACTGAAGGCCTCCTAGCAGTCTTCTTTTTACTTTCCACCAATCCAAATCTGTTTTTACAGACTGAGGGATCCGAAAGACCCTGTCTAGACTTAACTGTCTTCCGTCCCAGATAGTTAGGATCCAATTTTGGATTATTCTTGTGTGGCTTTGGCACCAAGCCACCGAGGGGATGCAGGCGGTTAGGCTTCCTAGGAGACTCATGGCCTTTCTGATGGAGCAGTTGCGAGACTTCTGGAATGTTCTGACTTTCTCTGTCAGTGCAGTAGCTTTGTCCTGAGGGAGGAAGGTCATCAGCCGGGACGAATCTAATTCCACACCCAGGAACTTTATTCTCATGGACGGGGTTAGGGTGGATTTTTTTATATTTATAATCCATCCGAGGCTCTTTAAGAGTTCCGAGAATCTCTGGGTCGCCAGAAGGTTCTCGGATTCTGTCTTGCCCAGAATTAAAAAGTCGTCGAGATAAGGAATAATTGTGATTCCTTCCTGACGAAGGCAGGCCACCATCTCTACTACGATCTTTGTGAAGACCCTGGGGGCCGAGGAGATACCGAAAGGGAGGGCGACATATTGGAAGTGATGTATAGACCTGTCTGGACCGCTTAGAGCGAATCTTAGATACTTTTGGGAAAGATGATGGATGGGGACGTGGTAGTAAGCGTCCTTCAGATCGATTGACGACATGAATGCCCCTTTTGGAATCAGAGGGATTGTGGATGGGATGGTCTCCATCCTGAACCTCCTGTATAAGATAGACCTGTTTAGGGGTTTTAAGTTTATTATCGTGCGAAAGGATTGGTCTGGTTTTTTTACTAAAAAAAGACTGGAATAGAATCCTCTCCTTTCCTCTGGGATAGGAACCTTTCGAATTACCCCTAGCTCTAAGAGGTCTTGGACGCCCTGCCAGATTTTCGGGAGATCTGATCTGCTCTGAGGTGTAATGCAGTATCTTCTTGGGGGGACTGATGTGAACTCTATCCTGTAACCCTGGGAGATTATATTTAGCACCCAGGGATTTGAAGTTACCTGACTCCAGGAGGATAGAAAACCCATCAGTCGCCCCCCTACCCTGGCGTCATTGCTGCTTAGGTTGCCTATTCTGGGGATTGAGGATAAAGCCTCTTCCTCTTCCCCCTTTTGGATAACTCCATCGGCCTGACTTCCCTTTCCCCCTGTAGGATCTCTGCTGGGGTTGGTACTGCCGAAAGGGCTTCTTTTTTGGTTCTTTGTCCTCTGGAAAACCCTTCTTCTTGTCTGCTGCGCCCTCTAGGATTTTATCCAGAGTGGGGCCGAAGACAAATTCCCCTGAAAAGGGGATAGAACAAAGCTTGGCCTTGGATGCCTTGTCTCCAGACCAGGCTTTCATCCATAAAGCCCGACGGGCAGCATTAGAAAGGGCAGCATCCTTGGCGGAAAATCTGATGGACTCTGCAGACGCATCGGCCAAAAATGCCGTGGCGGAGCGGAGAAGGGGGAGAGATTCCCTGATCTCTTCTCTTGGAGTCTTGTTTTTCAGATGTTCGTCCAGTTCTCCAAGCCATATATACATTGCTCTGGCAACGGATGTAGCGGAAATATTAGTTTTTACCCCAAACATCGCCGCTTCCCAGGATTTCTTAAGGAGGCCATCTGCCTTTCTATCCATAGGATCACCTAGCTGAGAGGAATCCTCAAAGGGTAGGGCGGTCTTTTTTGCTACCTTGGATACCTGCAAATCGACCTTAGGCGTTTGGTTATATATTTTACTTTCAGACGGGTCAAAGCAGAGCCTATTCCTGAATTCTTTAGGAACGCCAAGTCTCTTTTCTGGATCTGACCATTCCTCTAATATCATTTCCTTTATATTTTCATTGATGGGGAAAACAATAGGAGACCTAGCTCTAAGGCCCCCAAACATTTCATCCTGAACCGTACGGGGTTTAGGAATATCTTCAATGCCCATAGTGGACCTGACTGCTCGGAGCAGCTCTTCCATTTCATTAGCGGAAAAAAAGTATCTTTTATCCTCCTCCAGAATCTCTCCGTCCGACAAGGGTTCCTCATTAGGAAATTGTCTGGACGAGGCAGAGGCCACTTCAACCTCTTCACCCTCAGAAGAAGAAATAACGGATATTTTGCGCTTCTTAGAAGGGATGGGGTTGCTGGAAGGGGTAGATAAGGAGGCTAAAGAGGACTTAATCTC
This sequence comes from Bufo gargarizans, assembly GCF_014858855.1. Taxonomy (NCBI): domain Eukaryota; kingdom Metazoa; phylum Chordata; class Amphibia; order Anura; family Bufonidae; genus Bufo; species Bufo gargarizans. Next base: position 40,884,973 of record NC_058084.1, read on the forward strand.
GTCAGAAATAAAGGACTTCATCTCCGAGAGTATATCTGGTTGCTCCTCTTTCCAAATCTCCGAAGTGCAAGGTTTGCATAGTCTCTTTTTATAATTTTCGGGGAGACGCTTGGAACAAGCACAGCATTTTAAGGGTTTTGTTTTGGATTTTAACTCCTTGCTGCCCTGCAGAAGGAAGCAACCAGATAACCCAGCATTAGTAATTCAGGCTTACAAAAACTGAAATATACACCCCCCAGAAGGGGACTCACGGTGCTGGAGGCAGAAGGATCAGGACCTTCCTGGCGGGGAGCAGGTGTCTCAGACATCGCGGTGTAACAGGTGAGGTGCCGAAAGGAACCGCGGTCTTCTTTTTTTAAAATTCCCGGCGTCTGACGTCATCTAGCTGCGCCCTGCATGACGGCGTAGGCCTGCGCCGCACTAGCCTACTAAGAGAGGCGTGCGTCGCCCGGCCCGCCCATAGAGACGCTCCATGCGTCGCACCTGCTCCCCCTGCCGGACGCCAGAGCTCGGTCCTCCAGAAGGAAAGGACGCCGAGCGCCGCGCGCGCTGAGAAGCCGGCACCTTCAACTGCTTCCACAAGGAGGGAAGGAAGTCCGAAGGTATGGGGAGGACCACAGGCCTCGGCATAAGCCAAGACGAGGGTCCTCGATGCTCCTAGCTGGCCAGCCTTGGCCCCTGCCGCGGGAGGCCAGCTGGAGAACCTGTAAGAGAGATAAGGCTATTTCATCCTCCATGAAGGAGGAACTCTCCACGTGTTGGCCCCTGTAGGGGCAGGAAAGCACTGAGGAGGTGGAGGGGTGGGGGGTTCTTAAACTCTCTATGTGTTCCTGCCCCTACAGAGGTCAAGGGTCAATCTCAATGTGGGCCGTCATGGTGGATGAAATGGAAATACAGATTAAGGGGGGCCATATACCTGTTTCCGCCAAATACTCTGATTGAGGGGTGCTATTGATATATACCTTCTTCCAACAAATACAGATTGAGGTCTGTGATAAACCTGATCCAGTAAAATACTGATTAAGGGGTGCCATATACCTGTTTCCGACAAATACTGATTGAGGGGTGCTATATACCTGTTTCCGCCAAATACTGATTGAGGGGTGCCATATACATTCTTCCACAAAATACTGATTAAGGGGTGCTATTGCTATATACTTTCTTCCACCAAATACTGATTAAGGAATGCAATACACCTGCTTCCACAAAATACTGATTGAAGGGTTCCATATACCTGTGTCCGCCAAATACTAATTGAGGGGTGCTATATACCTATTTCCACTAAATACAGATTGAGGAGTGCCTTCTACCTTCTTCCACCAAACACTGATTGAGGGATGCAATACACCTGCTTCCACAAAATACTGATTGAGGGGTGCCATATACCTTTTTCCGCCAAATACGGATTAAGGGGTAATACACCTGCTTCCACAAAATACTGATTGAGGGGTGCCATATAGCTTTTTCCGCCAAATAATAATTGAGGGGTACTATATACCTGTTTTCGTCAAATACTGATTGAGGGGTGCCATTTACCTTCTTCCACAAAATACTGATTGAGAGGTGCTATTGCTATATACCTGCTTACACCAAATAGTGATTGAAAGTTGCAAAACACTTGCTTCCAAAAAATACTGATTGAGGGGTGCCATATACCCGTTTCTGCCAAATACTGATTGAGGGGTGCCATCTACCCTCTTCCACAAAATACTGATCGAGGGGTGCAATACACCTGTTTCCACTGAATGATGATGATTGAGTGCTGTGATATACCTGTTTCCACAAAATACTGATTGAGGGGTGCTATATACCTGTTTCTGCCAAATATTGATTAAGGGGTGCTACATACCAGTTTCCGCCAAATACTGATTGAGGGGTGCTATATACCTGTTTCTGCCAAATACTGATTGAGGGGTGCCATATACCTGTTTCTGCCAAATACTAATTGAGGCATGTTATATAACTGTTTCCGCCAAATACTGATTGAGGGGTGCTAATGTCATATACCTTCTTCCACCAAATACTGTTTGAGGGCTGTGATACACCTGCTTCCACAAAATAAGCATTGAGGGGTGCCATATAACTGTTCCCGACAAATACTGATTGAAGGGTGTTATAAACCTGTTTCCACCAAATACTAATTGACTGGTGCCATATACATTTTTTCACAAAATAGTGATTGAGGGGTGCTATTGCTATATACCTTTTTCCACCAAAAAACAGATTGAGAGCTGTGATACACCTACTTCCACAAAATACTGATTAAGGGGTTCCATATACCTGTTTCCACCAAATACTAATTGAGGGGTGCTATATACCTGTTTACGCCAAATACTGATAAAGGGGTGCCATCTACATTCTTTCACTAAATACTGATTGAGGGGTCCTATTGCTATATACTTTCTTCCACCAAATACTGATTGAGAGCTGCAATACACCTACTTCCACAAAATACTGATTGGTGGTGCCATATACCTGTTTCTGCCAAATACTGATTGAGGGGTATTATATACCCGTTTCCGCCAAATACTGATTTAGGGGTGCCATCTACCTTCTTCCACTAAATACTGATTGAGGGGTTATATTGCTATATACTTTCTTCCACCAAATACTGATTAAGGGCTACAATACACCTGCTTCCACAAAATACTGATTAAGGGGTGCCATATACCTGTTTCCTCCAAATACCGATTGAGGGGTGCTATATACCTTTTTCCACAAAATCCTGATTGGGGGGTGCTATATACCTGTTAATGCCAAATATTGATTGAGGGGTGCTACATACCAGTTTCTGCCTATTTGTATTAATTTTAGACAGTTGACTTAGAACCTCTTCCTCTGTAAAGACACATGCATCAAAAGATTCATTAGTCTTCTTTCCTAACTGAGGTCCTTCTCTTTCATTTTCCTTTGTAAAAACTGAACAGAAGTATTCATTGAGGCAGTCAGCTAGTTCTTTATCTTCTTCCATATACCTTCCTTCTTTTGTTTTTAATTTGCTAATTCCTTGTTTTAGTTTCCTTTTTTTCATTCATGTATCTGAAGAATGCCTTATCACCTTTTTCCCTGACTGAGCTAATTTCTCTTCTGCCTGTGCTTTAGAAGCTCTTATAACTTGTTTGGCCTCTCTCTGCCTAATCTTATAAATTTGTCTGTCATCCTCTTTTTTTTTTTTTATAATTCCTAAATGCTATCTTTGTTTTGAATGATTTTGGCCACTTCTACTGAGTACTACAGTGGTCTCTTTTTTTGCTTTTACTGACAAGCCTAATGCAATTTTCTGTTGCCTTCAATAGTGCCACTTTTAAGTAGTCCCATTTCTCCTGGACTCCAATGAAACTGTTCCAGTCTGATAGGGACTCGTAAACCACTAATCTAATTTTAGAAAAGTCAGTTTATCTTATAGTAAACCACACTGACTGGTTATCACTAGATCCCAAACTTTCACCTACAGTAATATCAGATAACAAATTCCCTTTTGTGAATACTAAATCTAAAATAGCATCCTTCCGGGTTGGCTCCTCCACTACTTGCTGTAGAGATAATCCCAGTATGGACTTTAGAATATCTGTACTCCTGGCAGTGCTAGCTATTTTGGTTTTCCAGTTTACATCTGGAAGATTGAAGTCTCCCATAATGAAAACTTCCCCTTTCAATGTCATTTTAGCTATTCCCTCAACTAGTAGATCATCTAATTCTTTGACTTGGCTAGGTGGTCTATATATCACACCTACACAAGTTACCTTATGATTATCAAGCTGCAAGGTAACTCAAACTGACTCTAAATTGTTCTCGCTAACTTGTATCAAATTAGATTTTATGCTATCTTTCACATACAGGGCCACCCCTCCCCCTTCTTGCCTTATCTGTCTTTCCTGTATAGAGAGAACCCTGGTATTGATATATCCCAGTCATTACTCCCCTTGAAACACGTCTCAGTAACAGCCACTACATCTATATTCTCAGATGCCATTATAGCCTCAAGTTCATTGATCTTATTCCTTAGACTGCAAGCATTTGTAGACAAGACTCTGAGTTTGTCATTTCTTAACCTTTGTGCTACTGGCCTCTTCTGGCATTGTTCCGGGGGGGCAGTTGGACTGCTGGATTATCACTCTTTTGCCCCCCTTTCCTAGTTTAAATGCTTCTTAGCAAATACTTGGAACTGTTCACCGAGGACATTCATTCCCTTGAGAGAAAGATGCAAACCATCTTTCTTGTACAGTTCTTTTCCATTCCAACAATAGCTAACATGAGACACAAAGCCAAACCCTTGGTTCAGACACCATTCACCAAGCCATACATTAAATTCCTTAATGCGCATCTTCCTGTAATGCTGAAGATTCTGCACAGGCAAAAGTGCAGATAATGAAACAGTTGATGCAACCTCCTGTATATCCTTTCCAAGTGTGTGAAAAGCTTCTTTCACCTTTGAAACCTCATTGAAAGCCATTAAGGGGTGCTATTGCTATATACCTTCTTCCACCAAATACTGATCGAGGGCTGCAATACACCTGCTTCCACAAAGTACTGATTAAGGGTTGCCATATACCTGTTTCCGCCAAATACTGATTGAGTGGTGCTATATACCTGTCTCCGCTAAATACTGATTTAGGGGTGCCATCTACCTTCTTCCACTAAATACTGATTGAGGGGTCATATTGCTATATACTTTCTTCCACCAAATAGTGATTGAGGGCTGCAATACACCTGCTTCCACAAAATACTGATTGAGGGGTGCTATATACCTTTTTCCACAAAATCCTGATTGAGGGATGCTATATACCTGTTTACGCCAAATATTGATTGAGGGGTGCTATATACCAGTTTCCGCCAAATACTGATTGAGGTATACTGCAGGTATATAACTTCTTTCTCAAAATACTGATTGAGGGGTGCTATTGCTTTATACCTTCTTCCAGCAAAATACTGATCAAGGGCTGCAATCCACCTGCTCCCACAAAATACTGATTGAGGGGTGCCATTAAACTGTTTCCGCAAAATACTGATTGAGAGGTGCTATTACTATAAACCCTTTTCCACCAAATATTGATTGAGGGCTGCGATACACCTGTTTCCATAAAATTCTAATTGAGGGGTGCCATATACCTGTTTCCGCCAAATACTGATTGTGGGGTGCTATATACTCTACCTGTTTTTGCCAAATACTGATTGAGGGGTGCCATCTACCGTCTTTCACAAAATACTGATTGAGGGGTGCTACTGCTATATACTTCCTTTCACCAAATACTGATTGAGAGTTGCAATAAACCTGCTTCCAAAAAATACTGATTGAGGGATGCCATATACCTGTTTCCACCAAATACAGATTGATGGGTGCCATATACATTCTTCCACAAAATACTGATTAAGGGCTGCAATACACCTGCTTCCACAAAATAGTGATTAATGGGTGCCATATACCTGTTTCCAGCAAATACTAATTGAGGGGTGATATATACCTTATTATGCCAAATACTGATTGAGTGGTGCCATATACCTTTTTTTCACTAAATACTGATTGAGGGCTGTGATACACCCTCTTCCACAAAATACAGATTGAGGGGTGCCATATACCTATTTCCGCCAAATACAGATTGTGGAGTGCTATATACCTGTTTCCACCAAATACTGATTGAGGGGTGCCATATACCTTCTGCCACAAAATACTGATTGAGGGGTTTTATTGCTATATACCTTCTTTCAGCAAATACTGATTGAGGGCTGCAATACACCTGATTCCACAAAATACCGATTGATGGGTGCTATATACCTGTTTCTGGCAGTTACTGATTGAGGGGTGCTATATACCTGTTTCCTCCAAATACTGATTAAGAGGTGCCATATATCTGTTTCCGCTAAATACTGATTGAGGGGTGCCATATACCTGTTTACACAAAACACTGATTGAAGGGTGCTATATACAAACGAGTTTGAGCCAAATACTGATTGAGGAATATTATATATCTTCTTCAACAAAATACTGATTGAGATGTGCTATTACTATATACCTTTTTCCAGCATAATATTGATTGAGGGCTGCGATACAACTGTTTCCACAAAATTCTGATTGAGGGGTTCCATATAACTGTTTCCGCCAAATACTGATTGTGGGGTGCTACATACCTATCTCTGCCAAATACTGATTAAATCCTTAAGGACACAGCCTTATTTCACCTTAAGGACCAGACCATTTTTTGCAAATCTGACCAGTGTCACTTTAACTGGTGATAACTTTAAAACGCTTTGACTTATCCATGCTGTTCTGAGATTTTTTTTCCCGTCACATATTGTACTTCATGACACTGGTAAAATGAAGTAAAAAAAAAAAAAAAATTTTTATTTATAAAAAAATACCAAATTTACCAAAAATTTGAAAAAAATTGCTAATTTCCAAGTTTCAATTTCTCTACTTCTATAATACATAGTAATACCTCCAAACATAGCTATTATTTTACATTCCCCATATGTCTACTACATGTTTGCATCATTTTGGGAATGATATTTTATATTTTGGGGATGTTACAAGGCTTAGAAGTTTGAAAGAAAATCTTGAAATTTTTCAGAAATTTTTAAAAACCCAATTTTTAGAGACCAGTTCAGATCTGAAGTCACTTTGTGAGGCTTATATAATAGAAACCACCCAAAAATGACCCCATTCTAGAAACCTCACCCCTCAAGGTATGCAAAACTGATTTTACAAACTTTGTTAACTCTTCAGGTGTTGCACAAGAGTTATTGTCAAATGGGGATGACATTAGAAAATTTCATTTTTTTGCCTAATTTTCCATTTCAACCCATTTTTTAAACTAACAAAGCAAGGGTTAACAGCCAAACAAGACTGTATCTGTATTGCCCTAACTCTGCCGTTTATAGAAACACCCCATATGTGGCGGTATACTACTGTACGGCCACACAGCGGGGAGTAGAGGGAAAGGTGCACAGTTTGGTTTTTGGAGGGCTGATTTTTATGGACCAGTTTATTTACACCGTGTCCTGTTTCAATCCCCCTGATGCACCCCTGGAGTAGAAACTCCCTAAACGTTACCCCAGTTTGGAAACTACGGGATAAGGTGGCGGTTTTGTTGGGATTATTTTTAGGGTACATTCGATTTTTGGTTGCTCTATATTACATTTTTGTGAGGCAAGGTTACCAAAAAGGTAAATTCTGAAATTTCATCTCCATTTGCCATTAACTGTTGAGGAACACCTAAAGGGTTAATAAAGTTTGTAAAATCAGTTTCTGTAAACTGCAGTATCAGGGTAATATTAAGTTTTGTTTAGTTGTTAACCCTTGCTTTGTTACCGGAAAAAACGGATTGTAATGGAAAAGTGCCAAAAATAGCAGTTTTGGCACCGTTTATTTTTTTATTACCGTGTTAATCTGGGGGTTAGGTCATCATGGGGTAATTTTATAGAGGAGATTCTTACAGACGCGACAATACCTAATAAGTTTTTTTACAATTATTTAGGTTTTAGGCTATATTATCCTTTTTGATACCCAAAAAATGTGTAACGGTCACGTACACACACACACAGGGGGAGGGAAGTGACCACTGCGCTCCATCCTTACCCCTGGCCCTGCCTACTTGCCTTGCGAGTCCTAATGACAGGGGACAACTGGACAGCAATCCCTAGCTTGAACTAAGTGCAGGGATGACAGACAGACAAACAACAGAATGTGAACAGACCAAGTCAATACCAGGAAAGCTACAAAGTACAAATGGAGCAAGCAGAGAATAGTCAGGAGAAGCCAGGGTCATAAATACCAGGAGAGTCATGAAGTACCAAAGGAGTAAGCAGAGGATCGTCAGGAGGAGGCCGGGGTCAGAATACTAGGAGAGCAGCAAAGTACACAAGGAGCAGGCAGAGGGTCGTCAGGAAACAGCAGGAGGTAAGTACACCAGGAAATACAACATCACAGGTGTAACCTAAATTAACAGGCAACCTGTGGCCAGCAGGCTGCCTGTATTTATAGTGGAGAGTGAGGGTCATGTGACGTGGCCAGCATCACATGACCGACAGACCAACCAGTCGAGCACCGAGTGATCAGCTTGGCGCTCAAGGCAGACTTAGGAGCAGGGAACCTCCCAGCTAGCAAAGCCGCACTGGGAACGAGGTCAAGCACAGATCCTTGCTCCCGAAGCTAAGCAGCAGGTCTGCGGCTAATGGGAGACCGAGTGCACCTTCGGAACCCCGTTACAAAATGTTTTTGTATCTCTAAAGTATAAGAGTGATTTTTTTTTTTTTTAGCCGATTATCTTATGTAGGGGCTCATTTTTGCGGGATGAGAGGGCGGTTTTATTGGCACTATTTTGGGGGCTAAAGGACTTTTTGATCGCTTGCTATTAAAATTTTTGTTGGGTAAGGTGACAAAAAAAGTTCTTTTTTTTCACATTTTTTTTTTTTTTTTTGACCCTGTTAATCTGGTTAGGTCATGGGGTACTTTTATAGAGGAGATAATAACCGACGCAGTAATACCTAATTTGTATACTTTTTTTGTCTAAAGTCTGAGAACCAGTTTTTTTATCTGATGTCAGTGGCTAAATTGGGATATAAATGTAGTACTCCATGGAAGTGTGATATTCCCTGAATGTCCGTCAATGCAGAGGCCTGGATGATTGGGGCACGTGTCACAATAAGTAGTGGTGTCTTTCCGTATCCCCCTCCTGCAACACGCTCTGCACTTTTTTGGGGTTCATCCCTTCTTTCTAGTACGGGTGACCACACCAGGAAAGTGTTGGCCAGGGACAATCCGGGCGCCTCCAGATCCCGAGGTACTCCGGCCTGCTCTTTCCAGGTCCTAAAAGATCAGGGCCTTGAGGACTGCCTCATAGAGCTAAAGGAATGTCCCTGTGTTGCCAGCGCTTCGGGATAGTACAAAAGAGTTGTACAAGGCAACCTGCACCAAGCAGACCGCAACTTTTTTGTACCATGCCCGGGTTTTGCGCATGGCGTTATATGGCTTGAGGACTTGATCAGAGAGATCAACTCCTCCCATATACCGATTGTAGTCGACGATACAATCGGGCTTGAGGACCGTTGCCACGGTACCTCGCACGGGGACAGGGGTGATGCTGTTACCATGAATTGTGGACAGTACAAGGACATCCCTCTTGTCCTTATATCTGACCAGCAACAAGTTTTCACTGGTAAAGGCATGGGTCGCACCCCTGGGGATCGGTACCTGGAGGGGGTGGGCAGGGAGGCCGCATTGATTTTTCCGCACGGTCCCACAAGCGGACGTGGATCTGGCGGCAAGGGACTGGAACAAGGGGATACTAGTATAAAAGTTATCCACGTAAAGGTGATAACCCTTATCTAGCAGTGGGTACATAAGGTCCCACGCAAGTTTCCCACTAACACCCAGAGTGGGGGGACATTCTGGGGGTTGAATATGGGAATCTCGCCCCTCGTATACACAAAACTTGTAAGTGTATCCTGAGGTACTCTCACAAAGTTTGTGTAGCTTCACGCCATACCTCACCCGCTTGGAGGGCACATACTGGCGGAAAATGAGTCTCCCCCTGAACGCAATGAGAGACTCTTCAACCGCGACCTCCCTTCCAGGTACATAGGCCTGTACAAATTTGTCCCCAAAATGATCGAGGACCGGCCGTATCTTATACAGACGGTCATAGGCAGGATCACCTTGGGGGGGGGGGGACATGCTGCATTATCTGAATAATGCAGACATTTCCGGATGGCCTCAAACCGGGAGCGTGTCATGGCCGTACTCTAAAGTGGGGCCTGTAGTGGACGTCCCAACTCCAGTAATGCTTGACACTAGGTTTCTTGACCAGGCCCATATGCAGCACGAGGCCACAAAATGTCCTCATTTTAGCTGAACTGACTGGCGTCCAGACACCGGGCCTGGCCAAAAAGGAGCCCGGGTGTTGAGCAACGAACTGTTGGGCATACAGGTTCGTCTGCTCCACCATCAGATTTGCCAGTGGGTCACTGAAAAAATTACAAAAAAAAGTCATATTCAGTGTAGCCCACTAGGGAAATCTGGATTCCTGATTGGCCTACAAAATCAGGAATCACAGGCTCATATCGCTCTGGGGCACACCAGACAGGTTCACCGGCAGGGTGCTCTGGTGGATTTAACTGGTGGCACAGAAAACTAGTACGAGCCCCAGAGCTGCTCGTACTAGTGTAGGCAACAGGGTCCCTAGCATGGCGGTCCCCTTGCTCCGCATGCTGGTGTCTCCGCCACTTGGGGGCTCATCAACATCCTCACCCGAATAACCCGTAAATGCAGAAAACCGCAGGTCTGAATTGACCTGCGGTTTTCTGCGATCGAATACACGGAGTGGTCACAGGACCCCCCCCGACGCATTTGCCCCAGGTGCCTGCTCAATGATTTGAGCAGGCATTGGGTTCCGATCACCGCCCGCCGCGCGGTGGTGATCGAAAATACACAGGGCGTACAGGTACGCCCTGTGTCCTTAAGTACCAGGACATAAGGGCGTACCTGTACGCCCTATGTCCGGAAGCGGTTAAGGGGTGCCATATACCTTCTTCCATAAAATACTGATTGAGGGGTGCTATATACCTGTTTCCGCCAAATACTGCTTGAGAGGTGCCATATACCTTTTTCCACTAAATACTGATTGAGGGCTGCAATACACCTGCTTCCACAAAATACTGATTGAGGGGTGCCATATACCTGTTTCCGACAAATATTGATTGAGGGGGTGATACATACCTGTTTCTGCCAAATACTGATTAAGGGGTGCCATATACCTTCTTCCATAAAATACTGATTGATGGATGCTATATACCTGTTATCTCCAAATACTGACAGTATTTTGCCATATAACTTCTTTCACAAAATACTGATTGAGGGGTGCTATTGCTATAAACCTTCTTCCACCAAATACTGATTGAGGGCTGCAATACACCTGCTTCCACAAAATACTCACTGAGGGATGACATATACCTGTTTCCGCCAATAAACTGATTGAGGGGTGCTATATTCCTGTTTCCGCCAAATACTGATTTAGGGGTGCCATATACCTTCTTCCGTAAAATAATGATTGAGGGATGCTATTGTTATATACCTTCTTCCACCAAATACTGATTGAGGGCTGCAATACACCTGCTTCCACAAAATACTGATTGAGGGGTGCCATATACTTGTTTCTGCCAAATACTAATTGAGGTGTGCTATATACCTGTTTCCACCAAATACTGTTTGAGAGGTGCTATATACCTGTTATCGCCAAATACTGACAGAAATTTGCCATATTCCTTCATTCACAAAATACTGATTGAGGGGTGCTATTGCTATAAATCTTCTTCCACCAAATACTGATTGGGGGCTGCGATACACCTGCTTTAATAAAATACTAATTGAGAGGTGCCATATACCTGTTTCCGCCAAATTCTGATTGAGGGGTGCTCTATACCCATTTCCGCCAAATACAGATTGAAGGTTGCAATATACCTGCTTCCACAAAATAATGATTGAGGGGTGCCATATACCTGTTTTCATCAAATACAGATTGAGGGGTGCTATATACCTGTTTCCGACAAATACCGATTGAGGGTTACCACATACCTTCTGCCACAAAATACTGATTGAGGGGTGCTATTGCTATATACCTTCTTCCAGCAAGTACTGATTGAGGCTGCAATACACCTGCTTCCACAAAAGACTCATTGAGGGGTCCCATATACCTGTTTTCGCCCAAAACAGATTGAGTGGTGCTATATACTTGTTTCCGGCAAATACTGATTGAGGGGTGCCATATACCTTCTTCCGTAAATATATGATTGAGGGGTGCTATTGTTATATACCTTCTTCAACCAAATACTAATTGAGGGCTGCAATACACCAGCTTCCAAAATACTGATTGAGTGGTGCTATATACCTGTTTCCGGCAAATACTGATTGAGGGGTGTTATATACCTGTTTCCGACAAATACTGATTGAGGGGTGCCATATACCTTATTCCACTAAATACTGATAGCGGGGTGCTATTGCTATATACCTTCCTTCCCCAAATACTGATTGATGGCTGCAATAGACCTGTTTTCCCAAAATACTGATTGAGGGGTGGCATATAACTATTTCCGACAAATACTGATTGAGGGGTGCTAGATCCCTTCTTCCATGAAATACTGATTAAAGGCTGCTATTGCTATATACCTTCTTCTACCAAATACTGATTGAGGGCTGCAATACACCTGCTTCAACAAAATACTGATTGAGGGGTGCCATCTACCTTCTTTCACAAAATACTGATTGAGGGGTACTATTGTTATATACCTTCTTCCACCAAATACTGATTGAGAGTTGCAATACACTTGCGTCCAAAAAATACTGAATGAGGAGTGGCATATACCTTTTTCCGCCAAATACAGATTGATGGTTGCCATATACATTCTTCCACAAAATACTGATTAAGGGGTTCTATTGCTATATTCCTTCTTCCACCAAATACTGATCGAGGGTTGCAATACACCTGCTTCCACAAAATAGTGATTAATGGGTTCCATATACCTGTTTTTGGTAAATACTAATTGAGGGGTGCTATATACCTTATTCTGCTAAATACTGATTGAGGGGTGCCATATACATTATTTCACTAAATACAGATTAAGGGGTGTGATATACCTGCTTCCACAAAATACTGATTGAGTGGTGCTATATACCTGTTTCCGGCAAATACTGATTGAGGGGTGTTATATACCTGTTTCCGACAAATACTGATTGAGGGGTGCCATATACCTTATTCCACTAAATACTGATAGCGGGGTGCTATTGCTATATACCTTCCTTCCCCAAATACTGATTGATGGCTGCAATAGACCTGTTTTCACAAAATACTGATTGAGGGGTGGCATATAACTATTTCCGACAAATACTGATTGAGGGGTGCTAGATCCCTTCTTCCATGAAATACTGATTAAAGGCTGCTATTGCTATATACCTTCTTCTACCAAATACTGATTGAGGGCTGCAATACACCTGCTTCAACAAAATACTGATTGAGGGGTGCCATCTACCTTCTTTCACAAAATACTGATCGAGGGGTGCTATTGCTATATACCTTCTTCCACCAAATACTGATCGAGTGCTGCAATACACCTGCTTCCACAAAATACTTAATAATGGGTGCCATATACCTGTTTCCGGCAAATACTTATTGAGGGGTGCTTTATACCTGTTTCCGCCAAATATTGATTGAGGGGTGCTATATACGAGTTTCCGCCAAATACAGATTGAGGAATACTATATACCTTCTTCCACAAAATACTGATTGAGGGGTGCTATTGCTATATGCCTTATTCCCTCAAATACTGATCGAGGGCTGCAATACACCTGCTTTCACAAAATACAGATTGAGGGGTGCCATATACCTGTTTCCGCCAAATACAGATTGTTGAGTGCTATATACCTGTTTCCCCCAAATACTGATTTAGGGATGCTATATACCTGTTTCCTCCAAATACTGATTAAGGGGTGCCATATACCTTCTTCCACTAAATATTGATTGAGGGCTGCAATACACCTGCTTCCACAAAATACTGATTGAGGGGTGCTATATACCTGTTTCCGCCAAATACTGATTGAGGGGTGCCATTTACCTCTTTCCGACAAATATTGATTGAGGGGTGCTATATACGAGTTTGCACCAAATACTGATTGAGGAATACTATATACCTTCTTCCACAAAATACTGATTGAGGGGTGCTATTACTATACACCTTTTTTCAGCAAAATACTAATTGAGGGCTACGATGGAACTGCTTCCACAAAATACTGATTGAGGGATGCCATATAACTGTTTCCGCCAAATACTGATTTAGGGGTGCTACATACCTGTTTTCCCCAAATACTGATTAAGGGGTGCCATATACCTTCTTCCATAAAATACTGATTGATGGATGCTATATACCTGTTATCTCCAAATACTGACAGAGGTTTGCCATATAACTTCTTTTACAAAATACTAATTGAGAGGTTGCTATAAACCTTCTTCAACCAAATACTGATTGAGGGCTACAATACACATGTTTCCATAAAATACTAATTGAGGGGTGCCATATATCTGTTTCCTCCAAATACTGATTGAGGGGTGCTATTGCTATATAACTTTCTATAGCTATTGCTATATTCATTGATGGGGCCATATACCTGTTTCCGCCAAATACAGATTGAGGGGTGCTATTGCTATATAACTTATTCTACCAAATACTGATTGAGGGCTGCAATACACCTTCTTCCACAAAATATTCATTGTTGGGTGCCATATACCTGTTTCTGCCAAATACAGATTGAGGGGTGCTATATACTTGTTTCCGCCAAACACTGATTATGGGTTGCAAAATACCTTCTGCCACAAAATACTGATTGAGGGGTGCTATTGCTATATACTTTCTTCCACCAAATACTGATTGAGAGCTGCAATACACCTGCTTCCACAAAATACCAATTGATGGGTGCCATATGCCACCTTACGCCTTCTTTCTGGAGCGTGCATTGCGTTGTGTCATTGATCAAGCCTTCGTGAAGCAGGAGCTGAAAGATGAGGAAGTCGCAATGCTGAATGAATTCCCAGGGGGGCTACTCCATCTGAGATAAATCATAAGGAGTCTGAAGAGAAATCAGAGGAGGATGGTGGCTGGTAGGAGGTGGAGGAGCAAAAAATGCAGGGTTTAAAATTTTCGGGGATCCCTGGTGTTGTCCGTGGCTGTTGGGAGAAAACCGAGGATGACATGCTCCTGGGCGATGAGCAGGAGCCAGGGCGCTCCACCACTTCCAATTTAGTGCAACTGGGGGCCTTCATGCTCCAGTGTTTGAAGAGGGACCACCATATTAAAAGCATAAAGGTTAAGGACCTGTACTGGGTGGAAACGTACTTAGACCCCCAATACAAACACAAAATGGTGGACATGTTACCAGCATCACAGAGGGATGTCAGAATGCAGCATGTATAGGCCTTGCTGCAAGAGATAATGAATTCTACTGTTTCCCGCACTGGCAAAAGAATTTCCACCCACAGTGAAACAGGTGCGGGTATCAATCCTACCGCACCTGTTAAAAGAGGGCGGTATGAAGATGTGTTGGTCACTTCGGATATGAGATCATTGTTGCCGCCAACCCATCAACAGAAGCCCTCCGGATCAAACCTCAGGGAACGCCTAGACCAAATTGTGTCCAACTACATAGGGTTTGAGAAGCGAGGAACCCCTTGACTACTAGGTGTGCAGGCTTAAACTGGGGCAAGAGCTGGCACAATTTGCCTTGGAACTGTTGTAGAAATATTAATAGTAGAAATCCGCTCTCATCAGACTTTGTGTAAGGACAGGCAAATCTCTCAACCGCAGTCAGACAAAGGTGTTTTCATGTTCAGTTCTGCTAAGCAACTGCCTAGCTCTCGCCCAGTCTCAACACTTTTATTGTTTACTCACAAATGGTATAACAATAGAAAAGGACTGGCCCGTCACCCGACCACTTACTTCATGTAACAAGGATGCAGGAAGTGATGACATACAGGAAGTGATGACATAGGAAGACAAGACACCATCATTTAGAATAACATAGCCAGCTAACAAACACATGTATCCTAAAACAACTGGAGTTAACTTTATCCAGCCTTGCTCAGTGATCAATGCCAGATAAAGTTACTATGATCCTCATGCATGTTTACTTACAGGCCAACACAGTTATCTCCAGCGGCTGATCAGGCGCACTATAAACAACAAACGCATGTTCCTTTCATATATTGTTCTCTTAACAAATGCATCCACGCCAAGCCATTAAATCCGTGTCTTGCGCGGGGTCCCTAGCCGGCGTCCATGCATCAGCCAACAAAACCCTGCTCTGCTGAACACATCAGTCTCACCGGTCCACCAGTGCTTAGCACATGGACCATTCGCTAACTGAGTCCTCTGCGCCCAGCAGCTGTGACAGGACATACACAGGAAGATATCCACTCCAATGGTTTACCCTGACACTGAGAGACATGATATGAGGAACACAACAGAACTCTTGGCTTGCCCCTTGTCCGGTGTCCTGTCCGAAAGGACGTACAGCACAGCAGGGGGGATCATGACCTATAAGCGCACTCGCCTAGCGCACGACAGTGTGGACTACCTCGCATTTAAAAAAAAAATATGAGTCATAGATCTAGGAGGAATTCAACATCTGTTATGACCACATGTAATTGAATTTCCTTATGCCAGCCCACACATATTTGCTACCACCCAGAACAAAGAATGGTCCTTGTCTTATGTAGATACAGTTGCATAAAAGGCCTTTTATGTCAGGTGAATGCCTAATTTTTGGGGCCTATACTGGCCGACAGTTACATATTTATCCTGTGACAGCCTAATGCACCACCAGCCACAGAATCCAAAGTTCTTTGCTGTCAGGTGAATGCCTATTGTCTAATTTTTGGTGCCTGTACAGGCCGAAAGTTACATTTTTATCCTGCGAC
The DNA here is from genome assembly GCF_014858855.1 of Bufo gargarizans. Classification (NCBI taxonomy): domain Eukaryota; kingdom Metazoa; phylum Chordata; class Amphibia; order Anura; family Bufonidae; genus Bufo; species Bufo gargarizans. The sequence goes on from NC_058084.1 coordinate 40,901,427, forward strand.
CGCCTAATGTACCCCAGCCACAGAATCCAAACGTCTTGCTGTCAGATGAATGCCTATTAACAAATTTTTGGGGCCTGTACTGGCCGACCATTATATATTTATCCTGTGACTGCCTAATGTACCTCCAGCCACAGAATCCAAAGTTCTTGGCTGTCAGTTGAATGCTAGTGATGAGCGAGCATGCTTGGCCGAATATCTGTTCGGCTCGAGCATTGCTATGCTCAGCACATGGCGGTACTCGGGCGAGTACCTCATGTGCTTGAGCGCCATGCTCGAGTCTTCTCCCTGCATGTTTTGCGGCTGCTAAGCAGCTAATAAAGGTGTAGGTAAGTACTGCTATCACTATAATGACAGTAGCCATGTTGGCTGCTGGCATAACAGTGATTGGCCGGCCGGAACACATCATTGGGTGCTATATAGCACCCGATGACACTTGCTCGGATCAGTCATAGTCAGGGAGAGCAGAACTTAAGAAGGGAAAGGCAGTGTAGGGAGTGAAATTCTGTTATTAATCGAAGAAAGCTTTTCAAAAACCCCAAAGTTCTTTTAATGACTACTGTGTGTGTGTTTGACAGCAAAAAATATTTTTCTTTAATACCTATTAGTGACATATACTGTACATCATCCGCAGACTGTGTATTTTTGTGTAAATTCAAATAATCAGCGCCACATTTATTGTCTATAGTGTGCATTTAATAGACATCCGTGACATATAAAGTACTTAATCTCAAAACTGTTTCTTTAGCGTAAATTTAAATAATCAGGGGACAGTCCTCATCTACTGTCTCTGTAGTGTGTGCGTGTAATACACATCAGTGACATATACAGTACTCCGCCCGAAAACAGTTTTTCTTTGCGTAAATTCCAATAATCTGGGCCTAATCTAGTATCCATAGTGTGTTGTTTTCTGTGACAAATACAGTACGCTATCTGAAAACTGTTTCTTTAGCGTAAATTTAAATAATCAGGGGCCAGTCCTCATCTAGTGTCTTTGTAATGTGTGCATGTAATACACATCCGTAACATATATAGTACTCTGTCCGAAAATTGTTTCTTTTACATAAATTTTAATAATCAGGGGCCAGTCCTCATCTACTGTCTCTGTAGTGTGTGCGTATAATACACATCCGTGACATATACAGTACTCCGCCCGAAAACTGTTTCTTTTGCGTAAATTCCAATAATCTGGGCCTAATCTAGTGTCCATAGTGTGTTGTTTTCTGTGACAAATACAGTACGCTATACGAAAACTGTTTCTTTAGCGTAAATTTAAATAAACAGGGGCCAGTCCTCATCTACTGTCCCTGTAATGTGTGTGTGTAATACACATCCGTAACATATACAGTACTCCATCCGAAAATTGTTTCTTTTACGTAAATTTTAATAATCAGGGGCCAGTCCTCATCTACTGTCTCTGTAGTATGTGCGTGTAATACACATCCGTGACATATACAGTACTCCGCCCGAAAACAGTTTCTTTAACGCAAATTCCAATAATCTGGGCCTAATCTATTGTCCATAGTGTGTTGTTTTCTGTGACATATACTGTACGCCATCCCAAAACAGTTTCTTTAGGGCAGATTCCAATAATCTGGGCCTAATCTAGTTTCCAAAGTATGTTGTTTTCTGTGACATATACAGTACGCCATCCACAAACTGTTTTTTTAGCATAATTTTAAATAACTAGGGGCCAGTCCTCATCTACTGTCTCTGTAGTGTGTGCATGTAATACACATCCATGACATATACAGTACTCCATCCAAAAACTGTTTCTTTAGGGCAAATTTAACTAATCTGGGCTAATATAGTGTCCATATTCTGTGGGTTTCGGTGACATATACTGTCCTGCATCTGAAAACTGAGTTTGTATTGCAAATTCCAATAATCTGGGCCTAATGTACGGTCCATAGTGTGTGGCTTTCTGTGACATATACAGTACGCCATCCGAAAACTGTTTCTTTAGAGCAAATTTAAAAAATCTGGGCCTAATATAGTGTCCATATTCTGTGGGTTTCTGTGACATATACTGTCCTGCATCCAAAAACGGTGTCTTTAGCGCACTGTAAAACAATCTGCGCCACATCTAGTGACAAAACCATTAATATGAAGAAGTCCAGCACTAAGGAACGGGGAAGTGGGCGTGATGCTGATGGTGCACGCAGAGGCCGTGGCCCTGGGCGCAATGAAACTGTGCCTGCTGCCAGTGCACCAGAAAAAAAAAAAAAACATCCTCCGTAACCAGCTTCATGTCCAACTTAGCTGGGCAGTGCAGGACAACACTGTCCAAGTCAGACCAGTGCGAACAGTTGGTCGGTTGGATTGCTGAAGATAATGCTTCCAGTCGGTTAAGCACCACCCTCTCTTCCACCAAGTCCAGTCTTTGTAGCCAAGAGTCTGGTCAACCAAATCCTCACTCTGATCATCCTTCCTCCCAACATGGAGAGGCTTGCCAAATGAGTGATCCCACATTTGGATATTCCGAGTCGCTTTTTCCAGCGCCACTATTACATTTCGCCCTCGCGCCCAGAAAGCTTGAAGAGGGACCTCAGATATTGTGCCCGGATTCCAAACCTCTTGAGCCTTCACAGTCTCAAGAAGATGACGGTGGTGACTGGAAATAATTCGTTCACAAGGTGGATGATGATGAGACACAGTTGTCAATCACTGAGGTTGTGGTTAGGTCAAATCAGGAGGATGAGCAAAGTGAGGAAGTGGAAGAGGAGGTGGCTGCTGATGAGGTCACTGACCCAACATAGAAAGATGAAAAGCCGAGCGAGGACAGCAGTACAGAGGGGGAGGGATCCGCAGCACTGCAACAGGCTAGAAGAGGCAGTGGGGTTGCAAAAGGGACACGTCGGCCCACACCAAAAAGACCCGCAATCATTACACCGAGCCCCCCCATGCATAAATCTACCTTGCCAATGAGTAGATGTTCCACAGTATGGCGTTTTTTATGAAAGTTCAGACGAAAAAAGAGTGGAAGTTTGCAACCTGCCATACCAAAATGAGCCTGAACACTAGCAACCTCACCACCACCAGCATGATCCGCCACATGGCATCCAAGCACCCTAATAAGTTGGCTAAACGCCTGCGTCCACAATCTGGGTCAGCGGGTCACACCACTGCCTCCTCTTCTCCTGTGTTACGCACTACTGGCCAATCCCCTGTTGAAGGCGCAGGCCCGAATGCCCCTCGCCCTAGACCTGGATCTTCGCATGAACCATCAGCAACAACATCCATTTCCCTGTCCCATAGCACAGTCATTTGAATACAAGCGCAAATATCTACCCACCCACAGGCCATAGCACTAAATGCGCTACTTTTGAAATTACTGGCCCTTGAAATGTTGCCATTTAGGCTTGTGGACACTGAGGCCTTCTGCAGACTGATGTCGGTGGCCGTTCATTTGGTACACAGTTACCAGCTGCTACTATTTTTCACGGTGTGCCGTGCCCCCCTTACACCAGCATGTGTCCCAGAACATCCCCCGTGCCCTGACCAATGCAGTTACTGGGAAGATCCACTTAACCACAGACAGATGGACAAGTGCTGGTGGCCAGGGACGCTACATTTCTCTGACCGCACACGGGGTAAATGTTGTGGAGGCCGAGAGTGAGTTGTACCCTGGGATGGCCCAGGTGCTACCCACTCCCAGGATTGCGGGCCCTACGTCCATCAGGGTCTCTGCCAGCAGCTATGTTGGGAGGTTTTGTGCGTATTTTTGTCAGTCTGTAAAAGTGGCATACAACTCGGACAACATGGTTCCCAGCAGCGACCTGGGAGTTCAAGATGCATCCAGACATCTTCCCCACGCTGTTCCTGATCCATTTCGGTGGTGTTTCTGTCACTTTCTGACCTTTTCCAATGGACAAGGCACCCTCCCCTCTTCAGAGCCGGGGCTGCCTGGTTGTCTCCCATTGACTTCCATTATACTCTGGTGCTCGGCCGAGCACACAAATAAACAAATGTGTTTGGGCCGAACACCCGAATACTTTGGTGCTCGATCATCATTAATGAATGCCTATTGCCTAATTTTTGCAGCCTGTACTGGAGGACAGCTACATTTTTTATCTCTAGCCACATAATCACACCCCTGTCTCACTGCTCTGCTTTTCATTATGGTGGCGTCTAAATCGCATTCACCATGAGGACCTTCTAATGTCACAGGGTCATGCGACTGTACCCCTCACCCCGTACTGTGCCCTCTTATACCCTGCACTGTGCCCTCTTACCACACCCTGTGCAGTGCCCCTAGTCATTCCCTGCACTGTGCCCTCCTATACCCTTTTATCCAGTCATGGTATGACTGTGTAATCCAGTCACTGTACAGAGGTGTTATCCAGTCAATGTATGGCGGTGGTATCCAATAACTGGATGGCCATAACTGTATCTCTTTCCTGCCCACACCATGAGTGGGAAAAATATGCAGATTGTGGTGCTAAGGACCTTTGCCCCAAAATCTGTGTCAGAAATACGCCTAACTTAGATTTATTTCTAAAATAAATAACCACCTAATTGTATTATTATTCGGAGGTATGGCTAATATCTTTATATTATATAGATTCTAGTGTATTAGACTGTGCCCTGCATTTCCCTGTAGAAAATGATCCTTGGAAAACACAGTCCTCATCCCTGACCACCAGGAAAAAGTAGCGCTCTGTCAGTGCATGGCTCCCATCTCCGCCACGCTGCTCCGCTGTGTACTGGTGCTTATTCTGACACTAGGACTGGGTTCACATCCTATTTTTGCCATCCATTTAATGCATACCAAAAATGTATGCGTTAATAGATGTTTCAGAATGATGCCATACAGTGGTGTCCGTTCACGATACAGTTCCATGGTAGAAAAAAAAAATTACGTAAATGTATGCATTTTTTTAATGGACTCTGCAGGATACAAAAACGTGGAGTGCTGCACATTTGTATACATCAAACCAATAGGAAATAAAACTTTTCTAGGCTCCAGCAGGGCAAATTTTTGAGAGTTTCCCTTTAAGATGCATAAAAATGGCCCCTGATTAAAATACATATTTTTTTGTGGGAATTCTTGCCAATGATCCCCCTTTGTTATATCACTTTCCATCTTGTGGGACTATATGTGTACTTCTAGTAAGAGTTTGCTTGCTGCAAATATGACCTGAAGGTTTTTGAGGTTTGTCTGCCATTAAAGTGAATGGGGCCCGCCGCGAACGTGTGGTTTGCAAACATTTGATCACGAACACGCGTTTGCGTCCCTCAAATCGTCCCGGCCAGTGTAGGTCCATCACTATTGAGGACAGGTGAGGGGACAGGGCCTGCTCCCAGGCCATGCCAACTAAGGGTTGTGTCTGACAAATCCACCGACTCTTGGCTGGGAGTTTCTGATGTCACTTAGGATGAAGTGGATGACCGAGTCAACCATTCAAGAACCACTGGGTTGCTGGTCTAGACACAACCACTAGATGACACCGGGACCTCAGGCCTCTCGCTGCGACTAATGCTGCAATGCCACCTTACTCTGCTGTGACCTGTGCCTGTGCCAGAAAAATAGAGGCCTTTGCCACTCCCCTGTGCAGGGCCTGGCACTTCTCTGTCTGACATACTGTTAGATCAAATAAATAAATAAAAAGTAAATTAAATTCCACAAAATACTCATTAGAAACATAGAAACATAGAATGTGTCGGCAGATAAGAACCATTTGGCCCATCTAGTCTGCCCAATATATCTGAATCCTATGAATAGTCCCTGGCCCTATCTTATATGAAGGATAGCCTTATGCCTATCCCATGCATGCTTAAACTCCTTCACTGTATTTGCAGCTACCACTTCTGCAGGAAGGCTATTCCATGCATCCACTACTCTCTCAGTAAAGTAATACTTCCTTATATTACTTTTAAACCTTTGCCCCTCTAATTTAAAACTGTGTCCTCTTGTAGCAGTTTTTCTTCTTTTAAATATGCTCTCCTCCGTTACCGAGTTGATTCCCTTTATGTATTTAAAAGTTTCTATCATATCCCCTCGGTCTCTTCTTTCTTCCAAGCTATACATATTAAGGTCTTTTAACCTTTCCTGGTAAGTTTTATCCTGTAATCCATGTACTAGTTTAGTAGCCCTTCTCTGAACTCTCTCTAGAGTATCTATATCCTTCTGGAGATATGGCCTCCAGTACTGCGCACAATACTCCAAGTGAGGTCTCACCAGTGTTCTGTACAGCGGCATAAGCACTTCACTCTTTCTACTGCTTATACCTCTCCCTATACATCCTAGCATTCTGCTGGCATTTCGTGCTGCTCTATTACATTGTCTTCCCACCTTTGAGTCTTCTGAAATAGTTACTCCTAAATCCCTTTCCTCAGATACTGAGGTCAGGACTGTGTCAAATATTCTATATTCTGCCCTTGGGTTTTTACGCCCCAGGTGCATTATCTTGCACTTATCCACATTAAATTTCAGTTGCCAGAGTTCTGACCGTTCTTCTAGTTTTCCTAAATCCTTTTCCATTTGGCGTTTCCCTCCAGGAACATCAACCCTGTTACATATCTTTGTGTCATCAGCAAAAAGACAAACCTTACCATCGAGGCCTTTTGCAATATCACTTATGAAGATATTAAACAAAATTGGTCCCAGTACAGATCCCTGTGGAACCCCACTGGTAACATGACCTTGTTTTGAATGTTCTCCATTGACTACAACCCTCTGTTGTCTGTCACTCAGCCACTGCCTAATCCACTCAACAATATGGGAGTCCATGCTCAATGACTGCAGTTTATTGATAAGTCTTCTATGTGGGACAGTGTCAAAAGCCTTACTAAAATCTAGATATGCGATGTCTACTGCACCTCCACCGTCTATTATTTTAGTCACCCAGTCAAAAAAAATCTATAAGATTTGTTTGACATGATCTCCCTGAAGTAAACCCATGCTGTTTTTCATCTTGCAATCCATGGGATTTTAGATGTTCCACAATCCTATCCTTTAATAGGGTTTCCATTAATTTGCCTACTATTGATGTCAGACTCACTGGTCTATAGTTGTTCGATTCCTCCCTACTACCTTTCTTGTGAATGGGCACGACATTTGCCAATTTCCAATCTTCCGGGACAACTCCTGTTACTAATGATTGGTTAAATAAATCTGTTAACGGTTTTGCCAGCTCACCACTAAGCTATTTTAATAATTTTGGGTGTATCTCATCAGGCCCCTGTGACTTATTTGTCTTCACTTTAGACAGCAAACTTAGAACATCTTCCTCTGTAAAGACACATGCATCAAACGATTTATTAGTCATCCTTTCTAGTGGAGGTCCTTCTCCTTCTTTCTCTTTTGTAAAAACTGAACTGAAGTATTCATTAAGGCAGTCGGCTAGCCCTTTATTCTCTTCTACATACCTTCCATCCTTTGTTTTTAATTTAGTTATTCCTTGTTTTAATTTCCTTTTTTCATTTATATATCTGAAGAATGTCTTATCTCCTTTTTTCATAGACTGAGCTAGTTTTTCTTCTGCCTGAGCTTTAGAAGTTCTTATAACTTGCTTGGCCTCTTTCTGCCTAATCTTGTAGATTTCCTTATCTTCATTGCTCTGGGTTTTTTTATAATTACAAAATGCTAGCTTTTTATTTTTAATGATTTGGGTCACTTCTGCTGAGTACCACAGTGGTCTCTTCCTTTTTTTGCTTTTACTGACAAGTCTAATGCAATTTTCTGTTGCCTTCAATAATGCACCTTTTAAGTAGTCCCATTTCTCCTGGACTCCATGTAATCCGTTCCAGTCTGATAAGGACTCATTTATGACTAATTTCATTTTTGAAAAGTCTGTTTTTCTAAAATCTAAAACTTTTGTTTTTGTGTGGTGGGACTCTTTCACAGTTCTTATATTAAACCACACTGACTGGTGATCACTAGATCCCAAGGTTTCGCCTACAATGACATCATATACCGAATCCCCAAAAAGTCTGTAATTTTCTCACTTCATCACACAACGGCTAATAAGCCCTTTTTTTCCCACTTATACATGCCAAAAAGGTCTTTAGAACATATAACTGCACCGCTGAACGGCAAATAGGCCCTTTTTTTTTCACTTATACATGCCACAAAAGGCTTTAGAACATATAACTACACCACTGAACGGTAAATAATATATATATATTTTTTGCCACTAATACGCGCCAAAAAGAGCTGTAATTTTCTTAGTTCCCCACACAACGGCAAATACTTTTTTTGTGCTACTAATACATTGCAAAAAAACAGGGCTTTAGAACATATAACTGCACCGCTGAACAGCAAGTATATATTTATTTTCCAATAATACACGCCAGAAAGGGCTGTAATTTTGTCATTTCCCCACACAATGGCAAATACTTTTTTTATGCCACTAATGCGTGTCAAAAAAGGCTTTAGAACATATAACTGCACCGCTGAACAGCAAATTATATATATATTTTTGCCACAAATACACACCAAAAAGGGCTATAATTTTCTCACTTTACCACACAACGGCAAATACTTTTTTAGTGCCACTAATACACACCAAAAAACGATTTAGAACATAGTACTGCACCGCTGAACGGCAAATAGGGCCTTACTTTTTTCCACTTATACACTCCACAAAAGGTTTTAGAACATATAACTGCACCGCTGAACTGATTTTTTTGCCACTAATACACCAAAAAGGGCTTTAGAACATATAACTGCACCGTTGAACTGCAAATACAGTATATAATTTTTTACCACTAATACACAGCAAAAAGAGCTGTAATTTTCTCACTTCACCACACAATGGCTAATAAGCCCTTTTTTCCCCCTAATACAAGCCCAAAAATGCTTTAGAACATATAACTGCACCACACAATGGCAAATAAGAAATATTTCCTTTCAATAAACTCTGTTAGTGGTTGTATCAGACCACTTGCACCCCAATAACAAGAAGGGTTTGCTTGAATTACAGAGCTATTATTAATGGCAATAGCATCCGCAGACAGTGCAGCAAGGTGTAATATTTCCTATTACCCAGGCTGTAAACTCCTTTACTGATCCCTGTTCAGCTTAAAAACTGTGTAATTCCTCCCTATCCTTTCCCTACACTTCTAAGGCTCTTTCCCTGAACTTCTATTGAGCAAAATATAAGTTTTCAAGTCTTTCCTAGCGCTGTCCCTAGCGCCTGCTGATGTCATTCCCTGCACTAAGCACACTGGAAAATGGCTGAATCCAATATCGCTGAGGCTATTTATAGGGCTGTGACATAACAGGGCTGTCTGGCTGCTGATTGGCTGCATGCATGGCATTGTGGGTGATCCCTCGTTCCCAGAGTTCCTTGCTCCATGTCCTAACACGTGCAGCAGCCATTTTATCAAAAAAATGCAATTCATTACCACGAAGCGTGAGGATTTTTCAATTATGTGATATTTTTTCCCCGAATTTGGGATCAAATTCCACTACGTCAACTTTAATTTGCTCATCTCTAGTTATAACTAACGGATGTGTTGTGGGGGTCTGTCCGTCCATGGATCTGAAATGTATTACAGCTACAGCTTTCTATATCCCTTCTGGGCTGGTTTGAACACATTGGTGGACCCATTGAAAGGTTTCTGGAGTTGGTCCCCTCCTGAAAATTATGTTTTATCTCCCAATTACTTAAAATAAATTAAACATTATACAAATAATTTTATTTAGGAACATTTAAAAAAAAAAAAATCAATAGTAAATTTTCCTATAAAGTAGTGTGTGACTAAAAGTCCGTCAATTAAACATTTTCAAAGACAATTGCTAGAGAACATCTTTTTAACTCCCAATGCACTGTACAGTAGCTTTATTTCAATATATTCCAGCTATACAGAAAGAAATTATGTTGGCAGCCTGTGCCCACCAATGTACCACAGCTTTAGGTGGGCACGGGCGCAGCTCCTCTCACTCACTGTGTCTATTGCAGGTCAGGCACGCCGGTTACTTGTGTGTCTTTAGAGGAAAAGTCATTGAACCTCACCTCATGCTGCATTATTGCAAGGGTTAACCCTTCCTTTGATTCTGTGAACCTGTTTGCAGCTGCTATGCTGTTTGTAGTGTGTTAATCAGCTTCTGCTATACATACAGTTTTGTTTGTCTCATTCTCTGGTTGAGCAATAGATTTTAATAGCTTGCTAGATCCTACAAAGGTGCTATATTCTGCTTATTTACCTGTGTACCTGTTCTGCTTGATTCCCAGAGTCTCACCCTCTCTTGACCATGGGTTTCTGGCTCTGACCTTTGGACTGTTTCCTAGTTTCACATGAACTTTGCCCATCATGGTCTCAGCTTGTTACTGACTATGAGTTTTGCCTGTTTCCAACGGTGCTTTACACATGTGTTTCCAAGTTCCAAACACACCTGGGCTACTTTAGTAGATTATCCCTATTTCTCGTGAGCTCTGTTCATTTAGCCAGCCAGGCTGCCGTGCAGAGGATTAGTGATGAGCGGCATAGGCAATATTCAAATTTGCTATATTTGGCACATTTTTGGCCAAATATTTGCCATAAATTTGCAAATTCGAGAATTTGTGATCTCCAGTCATTGTTTACTTGATTGCAAAAATTGCAAATGTAATGTATTCACAATAAATTTGCAATTAGAATATTCAACACTATTCGCAAATAGGAATATATAGCACTATATTCTAAATATTCACAAATTCTCGAAGTGGTGATATTCGCTATTAAAATTTGCGATTCGAATATTCATGCTCAACACTACAGAGGATTTGTCAGACAGGCCCACCTGGTGACTAGTTGTTAAAGGAGTCATGCAGGGATTTTATATTGATTACCTATCCTCAGGTAAAAATATGTATCCCACACAGAGAACAGCATATTGAAAAAAAGGCTAATTTGCAGTTTTGTTTTGTTTTTTTGCTTCATTTTCCTCCCAGAAATTGAATAAAAAAATATCAAAGCCCCATTCACACTTCAAATTTATATCAATCAAAAGTACCAATTACTCAGCAAAAAAAATTAGCCCTCACATAGCTCCATAAACCTAATTGTACTGACTAGAGTTGAGCGGACACCTGGATGTTCGGGTTCGAGAAGTTCGGCCGAACTTCCCGGAAATGTTCGGGTTCGGGATCCGAACCCGATCCGAACTTCATCCCGAACCCGAACCCCATTGAAGTCAATGGGGACCCGAACTTTTCGGCTCTAAAAAGGCTGTAAAACAGCCCAAGAAAGAGCTAGAAGGCTGCAAAAGGCAGCAACATGTAGGTAAATCCCATGCAAACAAATGTGGATAGGGAAATGAATAAAAATAAAAATAAAATAAATAAAAATTAACCAATATCAATTGGAGAGAGATCCCATAGCAGAGAATCAGGCTTCACGTCAGCCACCACTGCAACAGTCCATTGGCATATATTTAGGCCCAGGCATCCAGGCAGAGGAGAGAGGTCCCGTAACAGAGAATCTGGCTTCATGTCAGCAGAGAATCAGTCTGCATGTCATAGCAGAGAATCAGGCTTCACGTCAGCCACCACTGTAACAGTCCATTGTCATATATTTAGGCCCAGCACCCAGGCAGAGGAGAGAGGTCCCGTAACAGAGAATATGGCTTCATGTCAGCAGAGAATCAGTCTGCATGTCATAGCAGAGAATCAGGCTTCACGTCACCCAACATTGGAACAGTCCATTGGCATATATTTAGGCCCAGGCACCCAGCCAGAGGAGAGAGGTCCCGTAACAGAGAATCTGGCTTCATGTCAGCAGAGAATCATTCTGCATGTCATAGAAGAGAATCAGGCTTCACGTCAGCCACCACTGCAACAGTCCATTGGCATATATTTAGGCCCAGCACACAGGCAGAGGAGAGAGGTCCCGTAACAGAGAATCTGTCTTCATGTCAGCAGAGAATTAGTCTGCATGTCATAGCAGAGAATCAGGCTTCACGTCACCCACCAGTGCAACAGTCCATTGTCATTTATTTAGTCCCAGCACCCAGGCAGAGAAGAGAGGTCCCGTAACAGAGGATCTGGCTTCATGTCAGCAGAGAATCAGTCTGCATGTCATAGCAGAGAATCTGGCTTCACATCACTAAACATTGGAACAGTCCATTGGCATATATTTAGGCCCAGGCACCCAGCCAGAGGAGAGAGGTCCCGTAACAGAGAATCTGGCTTCATGTCAGCAGAGAATCAGTCTGCATGTCATAGAAGAGAATCAGGCTTCACGTCAGCCACCACTGCAACAGTCCATTGGCATATATTTAGGCCCAGCACACAGGAAGAGGAGAGAGGTCCCGTAACAGAGAATCTGTCTTCATGTCAGCAGAGAATTAGTCTGCATGTCATAGCAGAGAATCAGGCTTCACGTCAGCCACCACTGCAACAGTCCATTGGCATATATTTAGGCCCAGCACACAGGCAGAGGAGAGAGGTCCCGTAACAGAGAATCTGGCTTCATGTCAGCAGAGAATCAGTCTGCATGTCATAGCAGAGAATCAGGCTTCACGTCAGCCACCACTGTAACAGTCCATTGGCATATATTTAGGCCCAGCACACAGGCAGAGGAGAGAGGTCCCGTAACAGAGAATCTGGCTTCATGTCAGCAGAGAATTAGTCTGCATGTCATAGCAGAGAATCAGGCTTCACGTCAGCCACCACTGCAACAGTCCATTGGTATATATTTAGGCCCAGCACACAGGCAGAGGAGAGAGGTCCCGTAACAGAGAATCTGTCTTCATGTCAGCAGAGAATCAGTCTGCATGTCATAGCAGAGAATCAGGCTTCACGTCAGCCACCACTGCAACAGTCCATTGTCAGATATTTAGGCCCAGCACCCAGGCAGAGGAGAGAGGTCCCGTAACAGAGAATCTGGCTTCATGTCAGCGGAGAATCAGTCTGCATGTCATAGCAGAGAATCAGGCTTCACGTCACCCACCAGTGCAACAGTCCATTGTCATTTATTTAGGCCCAGCACCCAGGCAGAGGAGAGAGGTCCCGTAACAGAGGATCTGGCTTCATGTCAGCAGAGAATCAGTCTGCATGTCATAGCAGAGAATCAGGCTTCACGTCACCCAACATTGGAACAGTCCATTGGCATATATTTAGGCCTAGGCTCCCAGACAGAGGAGAGGTTCATTCAACTTTGGGTAGCCTCGCAATATAATGGTAAAATGAAAATAAAAATAGGATTGAATGAGGAAGTGCCCTGGAGTACAATAATATATGGTTAAGGGGAGGCAGTTAATGTCTAATCTGGACAAGGGACAGACAGGGCCTGTGGGATCCATGCCTGGTTCATTTTTATGAACGTCAGCTTGTCCACATTGGCTGTAGACAGGCGGCTGCGTTTGTCTGTAATGACGCCCCCTGCCGTGCTGAATACACGTTCAGACAAAACGCTGGCCGCCGGGCAGGCCAGCACCTCCAAGGCATAAAAGGCTAGCTCTGGCCACGTGGACAATTTAGAGACCCAGAAGTTGAATGGGGCCGAACCATCAGTCAGTACGTGGAGGGGTGTGCACACGTACTGTTCCACCATGTTAGTGAAATGTTGCCTCCTGCTAACACGTTGCGTATCAGGTGGTGGTGCAGTTAGCTGTGGCGTGTTGACAAAACTTTTCCACATCTCTGCCATGCTAACCCTGCCCTCAGAGGAGCTGGCCGTGACACAGCTGCCTTGGCGACCTCTTGCTCCTCCTCTGCCTTGGCCTTGGGCTTCCACTTGTTCCCCTGTGACATTTGGGAATGCTCTCAGTAGCACGTCTACCAACGTGCGCTTGTACTCGCGCATCTTCCTATCACGCTCCAGTGCAGGAAGTAAGGTGGGCACATTGTCTTTGTACTGTGGATCCAGCAGGGTGGCAACCCAGTAGTCCACACACGTTAAAATGTGGGCAACTCTGCTGTCGTTGCGCAGGCACTGCAGCATGTAGTCGCTCATGTGTGCCAGACTGCCCAGAGGTAAGGACAAGCTGTCCTCTGTGGGAGGCGTATCGTCATCGTCCTGTGTTTCCCCCCAGCCATGCACCAGTGATGGGCCCGATCTGCTTTGGGTGCCACCCCGCTGTGACCATGCTTCATCCTTATCCTCCTCCACCTCCTCCTCATCCTCGTCCTCCTCGTCCTCCAGTAGTGGGCCCTGGCTGGCCACATTTGTACCTGGCCTCTGCTGTTGCAAAAAAACTCCATCTGAGTCACTTCGAAGAGACTGGCCTGAAAGTGCTAAAAATGACCCCTCTAGTCGCTCATGTGTGCCAGGCTGCCCAGGGGTAAGGACAAGCTGTCCTCTGTGGGAGGCGTATCGTCATTGTCCTGCCTTTCCCCCCAGCCACGCACCAGTGATGGGCCTGAGCTGCGTTGGGTGCCACCCCGCTGTGACCATGCTTCATCCTCATCCTCCTCCACCTCCTCCTCATCCTCGTCCTCCTCGTCTTCCAGTAGTGGGCCCTGGCTGGCCACATTTGTACCTGGCCTCTGCTGTTGCAAAAAACCTCCCTCTGAGTCACTTCGAAGAGACTGGCCTGAAAGTGCTAAAAATGACCCCTCTTCCTCCTCCTCCTCCTCCTCCTCCTGGGCCACCTCCTCTTCCATCATCGCCTTAAGTGTTTTCTCAAGGAGACATAGAAGTGGTATTGTAACGCTGATAACGGCGTCATCGCCACTGGCCATGTTGGTGGAGTACTCGAAACAGCGCAACAGGGCACACAGGTCTCGCATGGAGGCCCAGTCATTGGTGGTGAAGTGGTGCTGTTCCGCAGTGCGACTGACCCGTGCGTGCTGCAGCTGAAACTCCACTATGGCCTGCTGCTGCTCGCACAGTCTGTCCAGCATGTGCGAGGTAGAGTTCCACCTGGTGGGCACTTCGCATATGAGGCGGTGAGCGGGAAGGCCGAAGTTACGCTGTAGCGCAGACAGGCGAGCAGCAGCAGGATGTAAACGCCAGAAGCGCGAACAGACGGCCAGCACTTTATGCAGCAGCTCTGACATGTCGGGGTAGTTGTGAATGAACTTCTGCACCACCAAATTCAGCACATGCGCCAGGCAAGGGATGTGCGTCAAACCGGCTAGTCCCAGAGCTACAACGAGATTTCGCCCATTATCGCACACCACCAGGCCGGGCTTGAGGCTCACCGGCAGCAACCTCTCGTCAGTCTGTTGTTCTATACCACGCCACAACTCCTGTGCGGTGTGGGGCCTGTCCCCCAAACATATGAGTTTCAGAATGGCCTGCTGACGTTTACCCCGGGCTGTGCTGAAGTTGGTGGTGAAGGTGTGTGGGTGACTGGATGAGCAGGTGTAAGGAGAGGAGGGGGAAGCCGAGAAGGAGGAGGTGGCAACAGGAGGCAAAGAATGTTGCCCTGCGATCCTTGGCGGCGGAAGGACGTGCGCCAAACAGCTCTCCGCCTGGGGCCCAGCTGCCACTACATTTACCCAGTGTGCAGTTAGGGAGATATAGCGTCCCTGGCCGGGCTTACTGGTCCACGTATCTGTGGTTAGGTGGACCTTGCCACAGATGGCGTTGCGCAGTGCACACTTGATTTTATCGGATACTTGGTTGTGCAGGGAAGGCACGGCTCTCTTGGAGAAGTAGTGGCGGCTGGGAACAACATACTGTGGGACAGCAAGCGACATGAGCTGTTTGAAGCTGTCTGTGTCCACCAGCCTAAATGACAGCATTTCATAGGCCAGTAGTTTAGAAATGCTGGCATTCAGGGCCAGGGATCGAGGGTGGCTAGGTGGGAATTTACGCTTTCTCTCAAATGTTTGTGAGATGGAGAGCTGAACGCTGCCGTGTGACATGGTTGAGACGCTTGGTGACGGAGGTGGTGTTGGTGGTACATCCCCTGTTTGCTGGGCGGCAGGTGCCAACGTTCCTCAAGAGGCGGAGGAAGAGGCCGAGGCGGCAGCAGCAGAAGAGGCCAAGGCGGCAGCAGCAGAAGAGGCCGAGGCGGCAGCAGCAGAAGAGGCCGAGGCGGCAGCAGCAGAAAAGGTAGCAGGGGGAGCCTGAGTGACTTCCTTGTTTTTAAGGTGTTTACTCCACTGCAGTTCATGCTTTGCATGCAGGTGCCTGGTCATGCAGGTTGTGCTAAGGTTCAGAACGTTAATGCCTCGCTTCAGGCTCTGATGGCACAGCGTGCAAACCACTCAGGTCTTGTCGTCAGCACATTGTTTGAAGAAGTGCCATGCCAGGGAACTCCTTGAAGCTGCCTTTGGGGTGCTCGGTCCCAGATGGCGGCGGTCAGTAGCAGGCGGAGTCTCTTGGCGGCGGCTGTTCTGCTTTTGCCCACTGCTCCCTCTTTTGCTACGGTGTTGGCTTGGTCTCACCACTGCCTCTTCCTCCGAACTGTGAAAGTCAGTGGCACGACCTTCATTCCATGTGGGGTCTAGGACCTCATCGTCCCCTGCATCGTCTTCCACCCAGTCTTGATCCCTGACCTCCTGTTCAGTCTGCACACTGCAGAAAGACGCAGCAGTTGGCACCTGTGTTTCGTCATCATCAGAGTCTTGCTGAGGGGGTATTCCCATGTCCTCATCATCAGGAAACATAAGTGGTTGTGCGTAAGTGCATTCTATGTCTTCCACCGCTGGGGAAGGGCTAGGTGGATGCCCTTGGGAAACCCTGCCAGCAGAGTCTTCAAACAGCATAAGAGACTGCTGCATAACTTGAGGCTCAGACAGTTTCCCTGATATGCATGGGGGTGATGTGACAGACTGATGGGGTTGGTTTTCAGGCGCCATCTGTGCGCTTTCTGCAGAAGACTGGGTGGGAGATAATGTGAACGTGCTGGATCCACTGTCGGCCACCCAATTGACTAATGCCTGTATCTGCTCAGGCCTTACCATCCTTAGAACGGCATTGGGCCCCACCATATATCGCTGTAAATTCTGGCGGCTACTGGGACCTGAGGTAGTTGGTACACTAGGATGTGTGGATGTGGCAGAACGGCCACGTCCTCTCCCAGCACCAGAGGGTCCACTAACACCACCACGACCATGTCCACATCCGCGTCCCTTACTAGATGTTTTCCTCATTGTTATCGTTCACCACAACAACAAAAATATTATTTGGCCCAATGTATTGTATTCAAATTCAGCTGAATATAAATTTGAGGCCTAGTATTTAGGCGCTGGGTGACAGGTATAGGTTTACTGACAGAATTAGACTTGGAAATGCACAGTAGCGGGTGTGTGAAGTTATTCAGAATTACCCTATGTGCACCTTGAATATGATATACCCTTTTAGGGATAGATTTCAAATAGCTCTGATACAGCAGAACCCACTAAATTATGAAATTGCTAAATTAGGAATTGTATTTCAACCCAGAACAAAAACTGTGCTTGGACGGACACTAAATAACTTGCCCAGCCACAGCAATTTAGCAGGATATAAATTTGAGGCCTAGTATTTAGGCGATGGGTGACAGGTATAGGTTTACTGACAGAATTAGACTTGGAAATGCACAGTAGCGGGTGTGTGAAGTTATTCAGAATGACCCTATGTGCACCTTGAATATGATATACCCTTTTAGGGATAGATTTCAAATAGCTCTGATACAGCAGAAACCACTAAATTATGAAATTGCTAAATTGGGAATTGTATTTCAACCCAGAACAAAAACTGTGCTTGGACGGACACTAAATAACTTGCCCAGCCACAGCAATTTAGCATGATATAAATTTGAGGCCTAGTATTTAGGCGCTGGGTGACAGGTATAGGTTTACTGACAGAATTAGACTTGGAAATGCACAGTAGCGGGTGTGTGAAGTTATTCTGAATGACCCTATGTGCACCTTTAATATGATATACCCTTTTAGGGATAGATTTTAAATAGCTCTGATACAGCAGAAACCACAAAATTATGAAATTGCTAAATTGGGAATTGTATATCAACCCAGAACAAAAAATGTGCTTTGACGGACACTAAA
Organism: Bufo gargarizans; assembly: GCF_014858855.1. Classification (NCBI taxonomy): domain Eukaryota; kingdom Metazoa; phylum Chordata; class Amphibia; order Anura; family Bufonidae; genus Bufo; species Bufo gargarizans. Next base: position 40,919,294 of record NC_058084.1, read on the forward strand.
TAACTTGACCAGCCACACCAGTAACGACAGATTTAGCTGGATATAAACTTGAGGCCTAGTATTTAGGCGCTGGGTGACAGGTATACGTTTACTGACAGAATTAGACTGGGATATGGCCAAAAAATAACCACACTATTGATGGTTAAATGTACTTGGTGTGACAGCTTGACCAACCACACTACTGAGGATTAAATGCACTTGGTGACAGGCGCAGCTTGCCCCTGATGTAGTATATGGCCAAAAAATAAACAGACTATTGCTAGTTAAATGCACTTGGTGTGACAGCTTGACCAACCACACTACTGAGGGTTAAATGCACTTGGTGACAGGCGCAGCTTGCCCCTGATGTAGTATATGGCCAAAAAATAAACAGACTATTGCTGGTTAAATGCACTTGGTGTGACAGCTTCACCCTGATGTAGGCTTTAGCCAAAAAACAACCACACCATTGAGGGTTAAATGCACTTGGTGACAGGCGCAGCTTGCCCCTGATGTAGTATATGGCCAAAAAATAACAGACTATTGCTGGTTAAATGCACTTGGTGTGACAGCTTCACCCTGATGTAGGCTTTAGCCAAAAAAACAACCACACCATTGAGGGTTAAATGCACTTGGTCGCAGCTTGTGCTGGCGCACCACAAGACACAAAATGGCCGCCGATCACCCCAGAAAAAAGTGACTGACAAACGGTCTGGGCAGCCTAAAAACAGTGAGCAATTGAGTATCAGCAGCTCAATGATCCACAGCTGCAGATCGATCAATTAATCAAGTCCTTTGGAGGAGTTAATCTGCCTAATCTCGCCCTACTGTCGCAGCCGCAACCTCTCCCTACGCTGATCAGAGCAGAGTGACGGGCGGTGCTATGTGACTCCAGCTTAAATAGAGGCTGGGTCACATGGTGCTCTGGCCAATCACAGCCATGCCAATAGTAGGCATGGCTGTGACGGCCTCTTGGGGCAAGTAGTATGTTGCTTGTTGATTGGCTGCTTTGCAGCCTTTCAAAAAGCGCCAAGAAAGCGACGAACACCGAACCCAAACCCGGACTTTTACGAAAATGTCCGTGTTCGGGTCCGTGTCACGGACACCCCAAAATTCGGTATGAACCCGAACTATACAGTTCGAGTTCGCTCATCCCTAGTACTGACCCATAGAATGAAAGTCATAGGCCACTTTTAATGCAGCAAAAACAAAACCCATAAAACTGTGGTGGAGTTATGTTTTTTTCACAATTCCACCAAATTAAAAAAAAATGTTTTAGCTTCCCACTACATTGGATGCAACAGTAAATGGTGTCATTAGAAAGTGCAACTTGTCCCTCATAAAACAAGCTCCTCACGGCTATATGAACGAAAAAATAAAAATGTTATGGCTCCAGGAATGTCGTGAGTAAAAAATGAAAATGCAAAATGGGAAATCTCAAAGTCCTGAAAGGCTTAACATATCTGCACTCTTGTTAGCTGAAATAAAACTGGTTCATATTGAGCTGAAATCGAATATGTTCATTTATAAACAAACACCAGAAAATGTAATCAAAAAGAATAACGCCTGTGGCTTATATACGACTGTATTACCCTCTATAATCAATTCTAAACTTCCAAAGCATTTAGAAAACACACACAATTAGCATAAAGAAAAAGTTATAATGTTGCCTAATTGTCTTCATTTATGTTAGAGTATGTAATGATTAAAATACAACGCAAGCACCATGTGGCCAACTATGCAATTATAATGCTGCACAATAATGTAGTGTAATAAGAAGCTCTAAATTTGATTGAATGTACAAACTCAATTAACACTACACCAGGGAGGCATACAGTGATAACAAAAGCCTTAGCATAGCAAGGATATAAAATTATGATTATTCTTTAAGAACAGAAGAACAAATTTGAAAAATACTCGTTTTCTATCAGATCTTTAAAAACTGACAAATTGGAATGGAGAGTAGTATATTTTATACAGAATTTGTTTCAAATTCAATAGGATAGAAATATAATATTCCTAAATATGGATATCTTTCTATGCACCCAAAAACATAACACTTTGTAAAAAAGTTACACGAAATTGACAAACACAATTGTTTGAACCTTTCATTATGTTTAATAAAAAAAAAAACTATTAATACAATTAAAATCAATTGCTTTTATCTTACTTTTCATTTCCTCAGGATTTAAATGTGACAGGTCAAAGGATGATACAGAACTATAGTTTTTAGCTAAGGGTCAGAGCCAGGTGTAGAACAGCAGGTACTAGGCCATGTATCCAAAGGACAAGGCAACAATCAATATCCAGGAACAAGGCTTTGATCAAGCTCAGGGTCAGTCAGGGGTCCAGACCAGTATTATTAACACAGAAACTAAGAAGATAACAAGAGCCAGGACATGATAATAGACCACAATCAGCCTCAAGAAAGACCTGGCATGCTGATTGACCTTTAAATAAGTCACCCAGCCTATTATCACAGAACAACATAACCTGGTAATCAGATGCTGCCAGTCAACCAAGAAGGTTGTGGCTGATGTTAGGACCAGAAGTAGAGTCATATCCTTGTTTAACTGCCCATTCATCGGTAGTCATTGCTGGAGCATGCATTTATATACTGGATTTGTATAAAGCTATTCTACATAATGTCAGACAGCAATTTAAATCTCAGGTTCTTAATGATGACCTGTCGCCTCTTCTGACATGCCTGTTTTAATAGCTATATGCATTCCCCGTGTTATAACTATTCCAAAAATGGTTCAAATGCCCTGAAGAGAGTAGTGGATGACATTTTGATTCTCTTTTCCATCTCTCGTCAAAAAATATCCCAAATCTAAGCAGCAAAAATTGTGATTTTATTGAATTTTGCATATGATACTGTGAGGTCTCCAACTCAATTCAAAAATAAAATAAATAAATAAAACTTTTAAAAATTATTTTTGATCTTTCTCTTGAATGCAATGACAGCAATAGCAAATAATATCAGAGTTACACTGACATATATAGCTATAAGTAAATATATGGTTGACGGCGGTTGCATGTGTTATGCTTTTTCATATTAGAAAGCTTCCAAAGATTATCTCTTATAGGGACAGATGGTTTTTAAACAAACGGTGTTAAGGGGGGGGGGGGGAAACTGTGGCTTGTTTGCACCAAGCATCCCAAAAATATGCCTTAGCAGAATGGCTTCCCATATTTATATATGCACAAGCTAATTGTCAGAAGAAACAGCTGCTTGTTATGAACGAGCCTGCTCTCTTTTAATTGGGAGCAGCTGAAGTACAGAGTGGATGTGGAAAGTGTAATGTAATAGTGGCATATGGCGACAATAGTAGTGGCAGTAGTAGCAGCATAGCATGGAACAGGTGTGCGGGTGTTTAGGGGTTAGTAATACTAGTAGTGGTATCAGTAGTGGAGGCTCTGTAGCAGTAAAGGTAGTGGCAGTAGGGGGATTAGCAGCAGGAAATAGTAGCTGCGGTGGCCGCAGCAGCCATATGGTACAGAAAATCATGGTAGGCAGGCTGACAATGGCAGAAGCATGATGTGGTAGACATATTCATCAGCCTCAGCTGGAAAAAAGTGAAAATCGTCACAGAATCATGCTTTGTTCAGTTTTCATTTTGACAAAAGTGATGTTTTGTACACTGAAGGAGGGGAACTTTGTTTGCTCGGGTGTCACAATGCCCCCTGCCACACTACAAAGCAGAGATACTGTAGTATACTGCACCAGTTCAGACAACCATTATAATCTGCCTAACTAGAAGTCCAAGAGGTCAAGGAACACTTAACCTGGGTGTTGAGGTGGTACATCTCAGTTTCCTGATCTGTGTCAGCCTGGAGCTGCAGATAAAAAAAAAAATCTTCACCATACTGATGATAATAAACTGGGTGTTGCTGCTACAATTGCTGCTGCTTGTGGAAGTGCAGATGGTGTGTAGTGTTGAACATGAATATTCAAATAGCATTTTTTTTATCGCGAATATCCCCACTTTGAGAATTTGCGAATATTTAGAATATAGTGCTATATATTCATTATATTGAATATTTGGATTTTTTTTTTCCATCTGAACACATGATTTCTCCCTGCTTAAGTTGCTTGTGGGTCAACGACTCATTGGGCCACAAGAAAGAAGCAGGGAGGAATAAATTCATGTGTTCAGATGGAAAAAATGATGAATATTCTAAAAACAAATATATAGCACTATATTCTATATTCTATTCTATAGTGCTATATATTCATTTTTGATCCACGCCTGTATTGAGCGTGCAATATTCGCACATTACGCGATCATTACCTTGCCGATTTTCGAGTAATATTATACAAAATATTTGCAAAATATTACAAATTCAAATATGACCCCTGCCGCTCATAACTAATGGTTTGTAGTGCATGACTCATTGGGGCATGGAGAGGAACCTCAGACATGTGAACAGCAGTGGTGTGCTTGTCAAAAGCTGAGGTAGGCTCTATACACAGTGTTTCCTGGTAATAAATGAGTTTGTCCTCCCTTTCAGGAACAGGAAAACAATCCCCAATTTTGCTTTCATTGCCAGCGTCTGAAAGCATCATCAATATGCTTGATGGTAAGGAAGGCTCCCCACTGAGATGATCGCTCATCGTGTATCGTCTTCACACCACCATCAACCTCCTGCTCTTCCTACAGCACCAACTCCTCCTCCTCTAGTGGTAGCTCCTTCCCCTTCTCCTTCTCTTCCATAGGGCTTTCTCCATGTGGGTCCACAATAGCTACAGGGTGGCCAGAAAAATATGTAAGCTTTTCATTTTCCACCACTACGTCTAGCATCATCTTGAGTGTCTGCTCTAAGAGAAATGTCATGTGGATGACATTGTTGGTGCTGTAGTTGTTCAAACTGACAATCTGGTGGCCTCTGCAAATGTCCTGAGTACGCAACAGACATATATGGTGAACTGACATGCCTAATCTCAAAACAACACGTGCTCCCTGCTGAGGGGGTCTTTTGCATGACAAAATCATTCACCACTTTACGCTGCTAATGCAGACCCTCTAGCATATGCAAGGTGGAATTCTACTGGCTGTAAACATTGTAGAACTAGCAGTGCAGTGGCAGATGGTGCTGTTGCTCTATGTCCAGGTGAGCATTCCTTGCCACATAAAAATGGTTGAAATGTTAGGACTGTTTCCTTGGCCAGCACCTATTGCAAACCACAAACTAATACTACTACAAAAATCATTGCTCAACTAAATTTTTCAGATGCACCATGCATGGAGCATGTGTTATTTCCCTCAAATACAGCATAGCCAGGATATTCATTCCATTGGCACTGACTACCTTGCCCAGTTGGAGCTAAAGGGGAGACAGGCAGCAGGTTGTTTTCTGCATGATGCAGTTTAACAAGTGATTGGCAGTGTAACTACACTCAACCACACTGACCGGCTCTAAAATGTCATGGCAACACTTCTCATTACACATATGATAGGAGGGAGTGGGAGAGACACTCCCCTGATTCTGTTGAGAATGGGAGGATATCCATGGAGGAGAAAGTGAAGAAGGCGTATAAACGTCTGGTGTGAGAATCAGACTGACATAAATGTGGAGGTAGGAAAAATTGAGTATAAGCACAACAAATTTGAATACATGGTCACCAAACACCAAGGACCTTTATGGATTTGCTTCTTTTATTCCAATTGGAACAGCTGCCCGAAACAGCTGCTCCAGGTGTCCACGGTATCATGCATTTTGATACAAAGCGAGAATTGCAAGAAGCAGCTGACATTCTGTGCCACAGGACAGTACAAGGCAGGGATGTCTTTCTTGGAGAAATAATGGCAGCTACGTTTCTTCCAGTGAGCTTGAGCGTACACCATAATCTCCCTTAAGGCAGTAAAATCCACTAAGTGGTATGGCAGCAACTGTACCACCAGTAACTTAACTTGGTCAGGTCAGAGTTCATCTTGAGCACCAGCGTATTACTGGGTGTGTAGAATTGTTTCCTAGCCACACATTCTGTTATCGATGGCTGACGATGGAGCAGAGTAGGAGGAGAAGGAGGAATAGTGTGAGTGAGATAGGCAGTAATTGATGATGATGCTGACAAGGACACTGCACATTAATTTGGCCTGGCTTCCAGAAAGGATGCTAGGATAAGGAGGATACCTTTTTTTACGCTAGCTGGCAGCCACTTCTATTTTTCTACTAGATATGGTGTTGACTCGGTATGTGCTATGATCAAGACATGGTGCCTATGTTTGTGTTTACGTGCCCATGGCTTATTTAAATTCCAGCTTTGGATCATAGATCCAAAGTTGATTCGGTCAAACACTTTAATTAACGTACAGCTTTAAAATGTACTGCCTCTATGGAGGCAAAATTCCCTTCTGCATCTTTCAGCAAACCCAATTTTGGATTGATAATTGTAAATGTTTTTAAAGATGCAAAAATGAATATGAATTTATTCAGCGAAGCCGTGAAACAAATTTTGCTTACACAGAGGCAATAGATTTTAATGCTCTACGGAGACAGGTCTCCAGACAGCATTAAAACCAAAGTGTTTGAACCACTCGACTTTTGATCCGAAGCTCAATTTGCTCAAGCCTACTCCCAATCTTGTATACAGCATTGCTTTTATCTTCTGGCAATGTGGAGAAAAACTGCTAGACAGGAGATGCTTGCACAGAGCTAGTGACAGCTGAGCATGGCTTAGGTCTAGGAAGTTTTAAGCCTGCAACCACTGTATCAGTGGCATTACCAGTTTTTGAGCTGACCATAATAGAAGAAGAAATCTGGTCCTGGCAGCTTTTTTGGAGGTTCTGGCCATATTTTGCTTCTTCTCTCTATTGCTGCAGCTGCCACCATCCTGATCTTAACTACTCCTCAGCATCTCAATCCAGCTCCCAGGTCCTGTCCAACACACAATCATCATCATTGTCATTCTCACCCTCCACGCCACTTTTATCAGACTGTTATATGACATCATGTGCTCCTAGGTCCCTCTCCCAATGAGGCACCTTTCAGAAGCCAGGAAGAACTTTGCCCTACTATTGCTACGAGATGGCTGGTGCTGCTGCTACTACCCAAAATCTAATGAGGCCTGAATCTTTCGTTTTGCACTGTTCCATTTTCCATACAATATTTGCTGTAAAAGTTGAACTATGCGTTCAATATTTTCATAGTAACATTTCTTTGAACTACATGGTCTGATGCTGCAATGCATCCACTAACACCGATTTAACAATGCAATGTTTGTGGTAAAATGTCTGTTAAATATGCCTTCAATAACACAAGTATAAAAATGTCATTATAGCCATAAAAATGCTTTTGCTATAATGCAACATGTTTAATAACACAGATATAATGCACTGAAATTGATTTTAGAAGAAAAAAAAAAGGGTAATTGTTCAGTGTTTTCAGCACAATGCTATTGGGGTGCTATGCTGGCAATAAGTCTATGAAATGTAGAAACTTTAGGTTTTGAAAAAAAAAAGCTGTATCTGTTTTGTAATACAGAACTAGCTGCCAGGCTGAGCTGCCAACAGCAGCTGTTTTAAACACATTGTAACCAACCCTTCACTCCCTCAAATCTTTTCCTTCTCTAATTTCCTAAAATGTACACAATTAAATCTCTATTTTTATTGTTTCCCTCTCACTACATTAGGTCTGCAATTGATTTTTGTCAGACACCGCCAGAAATACAGGTGAAACTCGAAAAATTTAAATATCGTGCAAAAGTCCATTTATTTCAGTAATGCAAATTAAAAGGAAGCTTAAAATTTGAATTTTGCGAAAAGGTTCAATATTCTAGGCTCAAAGTGTCACACTCTAGTCAGCTAATTAATCCATATCCCCTAGGCAAAGGGTACCTCAAAATTGTGACTTTGGGGTTTCATAAGCTGTAAGTAGTAATCATCCGAATTATAACAAATAAAGGCTTGAAATATCTCACTTTGCATGTAATGAGTCTCATATATTAATTTCACCTTTTAAGTTGCATTACTGAAATAAATTAACTTTACACGATATTCTAATTTAAGTTTCACCTGTATTCTTCCAGGCCAGAAGTTAAAGTATGGTGATTCTTCACATCCACCACATAAGGATCTTTCTGCCTTCTGCCTATTTGGGTGATGAGTCTTTCAGCCTCTGAGCCAATCAAGGCAAGTCCTCCTCCCACTTCCTCCCAGTGAGCCTCCATATTCTTCCTCCTCGTGGTTTTCCTCGCCAATATTAACAGTAAAATGCCGCTGGTCTCTGTTTTAAAATCATTCATCAAAAACTAAGCACAAAAGCTTTGGATTTGTTTGGTAAACACATTTTTGTGAAATTCATAACAAATACAATTAGTTTGAAATAGATTTGCTCATCCGCATTAGGCCTAAAAAAACAGAAGCTGCCCGCGTGCCTTCCGCAATTTGTGGAACGGAACGGGCAGCCCATTGTAGAAATGCCTATTGTCCGCAAAACGGACAAGAATAGGACATGCTATATTTTTTTTTCTGGGCCACGGAACAGAGCAACGGATGCGGACAGCACACGGAGTGTTGTCCGCATATTTTGCGGCTCCATTGAAGTGAATGGGTCCGCACCCAAGCCGCAAAACATGTGCTGCTCGGATGAGGACCACAACAGCGGTCGTGTGCATAAGGCCTTACAGAAACAATTTGATGATCTCTATTAGCCATTCATTTTAAATATTACTGATTTTTTAATTCATAGAATTCAATTTTAAACCATTCCTTTGGTACATTGATTTTATTGTCATTTTATATCATACCACAAAATAAATGATTTTATAAAAAAATGTATGCTCATCATTAATGCCTCCCCAACCCCATTTCTGACGCTACCAATTATGTCCTCCCCTCCAGTTTTTTTATGCCTGGAGTTATGATGTAGCCATATGCAGCCGGTCACTGGCCTTATCAGAATATGACAGTGTTGTAGACTGTAAACACAGGTTGAAAGTAAGGACTTGAGTGGCATTACTTGAAATGGCAGGGGATTAAGTAGTAACCATATAAGCAATACAATCTAATAAAAAAATGAAATCTATGAGAAATGTAATTTTATTTTTATTTTTCCAACCACTTTAGCAACCTTCCTCCAAACATAGCGCACAACAAGATTTATAGAAATCCTTGCCAAAATATCCTACCATTTAATAAGTAAAGCCATCAAAAATTACTATGGCTTTCAAATTGGAAAGTTAACCAATTAGTCCTAAAAAAAAAATCATATTACTATATTTAAAAAAAAAGAAATTCATCATTTTTGAAAATCCACAGACCTAGTAATTTGTTCTGAATTAAGAAATGACGGCTATTTATCTGGCTGCCAATGGCTTCAAAACATCCCAAATAAATGTTCTTTCACTGAGTAAAATGTGTAGAGCTTTTAGAATTTTCAATTACATTTTAAATTAAACTTATATGATTAAATATTTCTTTTTCCATTCGGTGAGTCAGAGAAGTAAGGATTCTTTCATCAATCTCATAAGGTAAATCAATACAAAATGTATATTTCAAGGATTGCAGTGCACAAAGAGAAAAAAAAATCAAAGCTATTTAGCTAAAGGCATACATATATTGTAGTTGTATGCTGAAGATTCCATAATTAAAAGATGTCCTTAAAACACAATACAATTTTGCTTTGCTTTTTACCATTATTACAGTTAGAGATGAGCGAATCGAAGCTGACGAATCGCACCGAATCCGAATTTCTTCACTCTTCGTGGTAACGAATCATATTTTTCCTAAAATGGCTGCTGCTTGTGTGAGGACATGGAGGAAGGTACTTTGGGAAGGCAGAATCACCCATAATGCCATGCATGCAGCTAGAAATGAGTGAATCGAAGCTAACAAAGTGGAATTTGTTTAGAATCTGAGGAAAAATGTGATTCGCAATGAATGTGAATTACCTCGTGCTTCGCTGTAACAAATCACAATTTTCCTAAAATGGCGGCCACATGTGTGAGGACTGAAGACATGGGTCAAGGAAGTAAACAATGAATAATAAGCAGATGGCTCACTCCGAATTGTCACAGTTGGTGCACAGATTCAAAAGACACACCCCTAATTCTGTGCTGTATAAATATATGTTGAATGGAACCGGCACTCAAACAGTTGGAGTACACGTGGGATTGTTTTAAATTTATAAAACTTTTATTAAATTATATACTCTTTATGCGCTACTTGAATATATATAAACATAAAAATATAAAAATGATATGCTGGTACACACATTCGTTCAATTCGGGGCTTTCAATAATCAGAGAGCAGTCGCTCCTGTACTGCCCTATAGGTTCGCTACACCATATACCGCTGCATCCGTATCCCACTTGTTTGGTGTGACTGGTGGATCGCAGTTTTCTATGGTCAAGCGGCCTATTTGTAGGGCTATTTGCGTGGCTCCTTATAAGTTGACGGTTTGAAGCCAATGGTTATAAGGAAATTACTGCGACAGGTGCACAATATAACTTTCAAGCACCAGTTCGTACTATATAATGTAACAATCCTCTGCCATAGTTCTCTTAAGGCTCCAAGTGTGCCACCCAGGCAAGGTCAATAGTCCAGTAAAAATTTTTTTTTTTTTAAAGTCCCGCCTGTGTTGATATTATCACAGAGATATGGCGTGGCTCCACATATGTATCAATTGTGTATTTTACTCACTGCGTCCCGTATGGTCTCACTATATATGTCCCGTGATCGGTTGCTGTCGTGGCGTCCCGCGCTTCCACCTTTCTCCGGTATGCTTGTCTTACTTCCGGCTCTGCCGGGATCTCGCCTTTGGTCTCGCGAGAATCCTGTGTCGGATGATTATTTCGTGAGTCCCAATACGTATATGTGAGTTAGCTGGAGTTCTTCCCGTCTCTGTTAGGGTTATTGGTTATCGATCCTTTAGTACATGGCCATGCACCGTCTCACAGGTAACACCCAGACGCGTTTCGAGATACTATCTCTTCATCAGTGGGTCGCCTGTGAGTGGTGATGTCTTGGTTCTTATACTCTCATCTTGATTGATTGATTAGTTACACTTGTTTTCGCTGTGAGATCCAGTTCACAATTGGTTTTTCTTTTTCTCTGTGATTCTGTCATTTCCTCAGTTTTTCGCCATCATTCAGGATTTTATTGTGCATCAGCTACTTTTAAAATTATCGCATAGTGTTATACAATAGAACATAAAACATATGATATAAAATGTAACATCAGTTAGATGGTATAAAATGTAACATGAAAAAGGAGTATAAAGAAGCAATATAGAAAGTTTTTATTTCTTTCATAAGTGTATTTCTGTCAGCCAGAAGCTGTATATCTGCCCTTATTTTCCTATTATTATTTTTCATAAATTCTTTCTTTTTTTCTTTTTTTTTCTCTTTGGATCCTCAATTATATCAATTTTTTATCTCCTTTTGGGGACAAATTTTTCCATGAATTTTTCTTGAATGGGCTTTCTTTTTTTGGGATTTTGCAATTTTTAAATGTTTCATATATAGTTCATCCGCCCTACCACAATCTGTTTCATTCAAGATGGATTTCTCATATACATATTTATTTACCGCTGTGTAGAGTAATTCCGCATTTTTATGGGGGGACCAATTTCTTATAGTATTGTCTATCTCTTATCTATACCTTCATTTATAACTATATAGAGTAATCCTGCATTTTTATGAAGGGACCTTTATAGGGGGACATTCTTATCAGAGGATTTATATTTTTAGAGGTGTCAGAGATGTTTCCGTCAAGACTCCTCCTACATATCGTAGATCGTCCTCTCTATCAGATTTCTAGGTGTAATTCTGTAATTCTAGGTGTAATTCTGTAATTCTGTGATGGGTCAAGGAACTTTGGGAATGTGGGATCACACAGATTGACATGCCTGAATGCAGCCAATCAGCATTCAGCCAGCCCTGTGACTTCACAGCCCTAAAAATAAGTCGGCCATCTTACAGTCAGACATTTTCCAGCATTCAGAGTGCAGGGACAGGCATATGAAGGCGCTAGGGACAGCAATTGGAAAAACGATTGTGGAAAAAAAAGACAGAAAAATCTATTTATAAGTGCAGGGAAAGGATAGGGAGGAATCATTTCACAGCATCTTAGTGCAGGGAGAGACTTCAGAAGGCGCTAGGGACATTTATAGGAAAGTGATTTATAAGTGAAGGGAACGATTATTTGGGGATCCAAATAGTCATTAGACAGCTCTGTAATTCCAGATTTGTGTTATTGGGCTGCAAATGTTATGTTGAAAAGCCTTTAGTGGTTTAAATCTTAGTATCTATTTCAATACTCTTATAAAAAAAAATTATACGCATTTCACTTCTGCAGTTATTTCTGTTGAAAGCGTAAAGGGGTGTAATTCATTAAAAAAAACTAAAATATATCCGCACTGCACTATTGTAGTTATTTCTGGTGAAAGCGTATAGGGGTGTAGTTCAGTAGAACAAAAATATATTCTCAGATCACTTAGGAGTGTATTTAATTAAAAAAAGAAAAATATATACGCACTGCACTGTTGCAGTTAAGTCTGGCGAAAGTGTATAGGGGCGTAGTTAAGTACAACCAGAAAAAAATATTCTCAGTTCACTTGTGCAGTTATTTCTGTTGAAAGCATATAGGGGCGTATTTCAGTAAAAAAAGAAAAATATATATGCACTGCACTATTGCAGTTATTTCTAGTGAAAGCATATAGGGGCGCATTTCAGTCCAACTAGAAAAATATATAGCCATTTCACTTCTGCAGTTATTTCTGCTGAAATCGAATAGAAGCGTACTTCATTAAAAAAAAGAAAAATATATATGCACTGCACGGTTGCAGTTATTTCTGGTGAAAGCGTATAGGGGCGTATTTCAGTAAAAAAATTAAAATATATTCTCAGTTCACTTTTGCAGTTATTTCTGTTGAAAGTGTATAGGGGCGAATTTCATTAAAAAAATAAAAATATATTGTACGCACTGCACTATTGCAGTTATTCTGTTCAAAGCGTACAAGGGCATATTTCACTAAAAAAAGAAAAATATATATTTCTGGTGAAAGCGTATAGGGGTGTATTTTAGTACTACAAGACAAAACTATACGCACTTGACTCTGTAACGGTTTTCTGGTCAAAGCGTATAGTGGCCTATTTCAGTCCAACAAGAAAATATATTCTCAGTTCACTTCTGCAGTTATTTCTGTTGAAAGTGTATAGTGGTGTATTTCAGTAACAAAAGAAAAATATATATGCACTTCACTCTTTAATTGTTTTCTGGTCAAAGCGTATAGTGGCCTATTTCAGTCCAACAATAAAATATATTCTCAGGTCACTTCTGCAGTTGTTTCCGGTGAAAGCGTCTATTGGTGTATTTCAGTAGTGATGGCCTGAACTATTCGCCGGCAAACAGTTCCCTGCGAACATAGCTTGTTCGCGTTCGCCGCAGCGGGCGAACATATGCAATGTTCGGTCCGCCCCCTATACATCATCATTGAGTAAACTTTGACCCTGTACCTCACAGTCAGCAGACACATTCCAGCCAATTAGCAGCAGACCCTCCCTCCCAGACCCTCCCACCTCCTGGACAGCATCCATTTTAGATTAATTCATAAGCTGCATTCACAGTGAGAGGAGGGACAGTGCTGCTGCTGCTGATTCAATAGGGAAAGCGTTAGCTAGGGCATTTTTCTGTGTCCACAGACTCATCTGCTGTAAGGACAGCGTCCCGACAGCACCCCAAAAAGCCCTTTTCAGGGCTGGTACATCAGTGCATCAGTGTGCTTTTTTTTAAATTTATATATATATATATATATATATATATTGCAGTTGCCTGGCTGCCCGTGTGTGAGAGGCTGCAGGCTCAGTCACAGACAGCACGTGCACACCATTCATACAGGGTGTGACAGAAAATACCTTGCAGATAAAAAAAATTCTATTTAATATTTTTCTGTGACATAATCACATTTGCAAGCCCGTGTGTGTCATGCCCACACAGGCTGTATTGTGGCCACTGGCTAGTGGCTAGGCCTCCACTCATACCGTTAAAGGGTGTCATTCACTCAAATGCCTTGCAGATAAAAAAAATTATATTTAAAATTTTTCTGTGATATAATCACATTTGCAAGCCCGTGTGTGTCAGGCCCACACAGACTGTATTGTGGCCACTGGCTAGTGGTTAGGCCTCCACTCATACCTTTACAAGGTGTCATTCACTGAAATACCTTGCAGATAAAAAAAATTCTATTCAGGCCCACACAGATTGTACTGTGCCCACTGCCCACCACTTATAATAGGGGGCACAGTACCTTGCATGCATAGTACCACTTATTAAAAATAAAATGTCAGGCAGAGGCAGGCCACCCTGCAGGTGCCGTCGTGGTCGTGGTGCTGTGATTTCCACTGGCCCTGGAATAATGCCCAGTGTTCAGAGGCCACGTACCCTGAACCCAAAATATTCGGAGAAAATAGTTGACTGGCTTACACAGGACACCCAATCTTCAACAGCTTCCGCTAAGAACCTTGACGCACCATCCTCCTCCAGCTCAGCTTTGGTCACCTGCTCTCAAGTTACCACTCTCCCGCCCGCCGCACCACCACCACTACCACCACAGCCACCACAGCCGCTTAACTTGATCCCTCAGAGGAGTTATTTACACATCAGTTGGATGAAATAAGTGATGCACAACCATGATTGCCAGGGGATGTAGATAACAGGGATATGTCTCAGTCAGGCAGCATTACACACATGGAAGTACAGTGTGGTGATGATGATGTTGTACCCGCTGCTGCTTCCTTTGCTGAGGTGTCAGATACAAGTGAAGTGGTTGATGATGACGATGTGTCAGTGGATGCCACGTGGGTGCCTGCTCGAAGAGAGACAGAGAGAAGGAGGAAACGAGTTGGAAGCAGGGGGAGGTCGTCGCAAGGAGCTAGTGGCACAGTCAGACAGGATGTATCGGCACCCCGGGTCAGCCAGACAGCACGCCAATCAACGCATGCTGTTGCCACCACCAGAATACCGTCATTGCAATGCTCAGCAGTGTGGCATTTTTTTTGTGTGTCTGCCTCTGGCAACAGCGATGCCATTTGCAACCTGTGCCAAAATAAACTGAGTTCGAGGGAAATCCAACACCCACCTAGGTACAACTGCTTTGTGAAGGCACATGATTGCACATCACAAACGCCTATGGTATCAACACATGATGAAGATTAGAAGCAGCACGCAAGCTCAAAGCCACCATCCTCCTCCTGGTCCAGCATCTTCAGCCACGTCAACCACTGCTGTCCTCCTGCTGTCACCTTCAGCAGTTCCATCTCATCTGCCCACAGTCAGGTTTCTGTAAAGGAAATGTTTGAGCGTAAGAAGCCAATGTCACAGAGTAACCCCCTTGCCCGGCGTCTGACAGCTGGCTTGACGGAACTCTTAGCCCGCCAGCTTTTACCATACCAGCTGGTGGATTCTGAG
This sequence comes from Bufo gargarizans, assembly GCF_014858855.1. Lineage (NCBI taxonomy): Eukaryota > Metazoa > Chordata > Amphibia > Anura > Bufonidae > Bufo > Bufo gargarizans. The sequence continues at coordinate 40,934,686 of NC_058084.1, forward strand.
GCCTTCAAAAAATTTGTCGCTATTGGGACACCACAGTGGAAGGTACCCGGACATTTTTTTTTTTCAAATAAGGCAATCCCAAACCTCTACTCAGTGATTGAAAAGAAAGTCATGGCATCTCTGGCATACAGTGTTGGGGCAAGGGTCCATCTGACCACTGATACCTGGTCTGCAAAGCACGGTCAGGGCAGTTATATCACCTACACTGCTCATTGGGTCGACCTGCTGACGGCTGCCAAGCATGGAATGCGTGGATCTGCAACGGAGTTGGTGACACCGCCACGACTGGCAGGCAGGCCTACTGCCACCTCCTCTACTCCTCCTACTCCATCTTCTTCCATAACCTCCTTGGCTGAGTCCTCTTCTGCTGCGGCATCTGGCCGCACATCAACTGAATCCCCTCAGCTACCCAGGGGCTATTCCACATCCCGGATACGACAGTGTCACGCTGTCTTGGGGTTGACTTGCCTGAAAGCAGAGAGCCACACCGGACCAGCACTCCTGTCCGCCCTGAACGCACAGGGGGATCAGTGGCTGACCTCGCACCAACTGGAGATCGGCAAAGTGGTGTGTGACAATGGAAGCAATTTGTTGGCGGCATTGAATTTGGGCAAGTTGTCACATGTGCCGTGCATGGCACATGTGTTGAATCTCATCGTACAACACTTTGTGTCTAAGTACCCAGGCTTATAGGACGTCTTCAAGCAGGCCAGGAAGGTGTGTGGCCATTTCAGGCGTTCCTACATGGCCATGGTGCACTTTTTAGACATTCAGCACCGAAACAACATGCCACTGAGGCGCTTGATTTGCGACAGCCCGACACGTTGGAATTCAACACTCCAAATGTTCGACCGCCTGCTCCAACAAGAAAAAGCCATCAACGAGTATTTGTATGACCGGGGTGATAGGACAGCCTCTGCGGAGCTGGGAATTTTTTTGCCACGTTACTGGACGCTCATACGCAATGCCTGTAGGCTCATGTGTCCTTTTGAGGAGGTGACAAACCTAGTCAGTCGCACCGAAGGCACCATCAGCAACCTAATCCCATTTATTTTCTTCCTAGAGCGCGCCCTGCGAAGAGTGCTGATTCAGGCTGTAGATGAGCGTGAAGAGGAAGAGTTGTGGTCACCATCACCACCAGAAACAGCCTTGTCATCATCGCTTGCCGGACCTGCGGCAACGCTGGAAGAGGAGTCAGAGGAGGAATGTGGCTTTCAGGAGGAGGAAGACCAACCACAGCAGGCATCCCAGGGTGCTCGTGGTTGTCACCTATCTGGGACCCGTGGTCTTGTACGTGGCTGGGGGGAAGAACAGACCGTCAATGACATCAGTGAGGACGAGGAACGGGAAATGAGTAGCTCGGCATCCAACCTTGTGCAAATGGGGTCTTTCATGCTGTCATGTCTGTTGAGGGACCCTCGTGTAAAAAGGATGAAGGAGAACGACCTGTACTGGGTGGCCACGCTACTAGACCCCCGGTATAAGCAGAAAGTGGCGGAAATGTTACCAAATTACAAGAAGTCAGAAAGGATGCAGCAGTTCAAAACCAAACAAAAAAATATGCTTTACACAGCTTATAAGGGGCATTTCACAGCACAACAGGAATCTAACAGGGAAAGAGATGAAAGTAATCCTCCTCCTACCACGACAACGGCGGCAAGGACAGGACGTTTTACAGATGTGTTGTTGATGGAGGACAGGCAGAGCTTTTTCAGTCCTACACATTGCCACAGCCCTTCGGGATCCAGCCTTAGAGAATGACTTGACCGACAGGTATGTAGGGAAAAAAGAAGAGGGGATTAGTCGCAGGCTCTTTGGTGTCTATAGAGTCTGGGATATCCAGGCAGGGCGCCAAAGGGAACGGACCGTTAGGTGGTAATATGATATATCCCGGGTCCAAAAGTGTATATTTGGGGTGAATACTTATTTCTTTCTGTATGTTATTTTTTGTATTTTTTATAAATATTTATTTTTCATATATTTTTTTGTTTGATTCGGTTGTTGGGGAAGTGTAAGGCTGCCACAGGTGCAATGTCCAGATAGAATTAATCTAAAATGGACCTGGTACAAGAAGGACAACACAAAATGAAAAAAATGACCTGTATAAGGCGCCAAATCCCTTAGAGGTAGTCAGTTGCTGATTTTAGAATAGAAAAAAAAAAAAAAAAAAAAAAAAAAAGGGGGGGGGGGGGGGGGTTGAGTGTTGAAAACAGGCGGTTATCAAAACTCGCTATAAAAAATCCCAGATGCTTGAGTACCTCAGCAGGGTTATTAGAATGGTATAATTGAGAAAGGTATATTAAAAAGGTTTATTAAAAATGTCCCCATTGGATCCGAAGAAATTTTTCAAAAAAGATACTCTCTTTGAAAAAAGTCTTTTATAAAATGCAATATTCAAATGGAAATTTTAAACTAAAAAACTATCAAGTAAAAAAATATATCAAGTAAAAAAACTCACCACCCAGGAGGGGCAGGGTGGGATAAAGCACATAACACCCACTCTGCTTCCTCCTGCGCCTGGGTCGCCTATAAGATCGTCTGGAAATAAACGGCAGTCACAGCTGGAACGTCTGGTAAATTTCCTCTTTATTTAGCACAGGGTAGGGTAAAGGTAAAGGTAGGCTCAACGCGTTTCGGGGTCACCAAGGATCCCCTTCATCAGGAGCATAAGTAAAATGCAATGGTTCTCATGTATTTATATTCAAAAAGAGCGCCAAAAACCTGTTTGCAGGGCAGCAACAGCGGGGAAAGGAAGTGATGTTACTTCCGGTATGCGTTCCAGAGTGGAGCGCACATCGGCCGGCTGAGTTAGAAGTGGTTCTGGTGTGATGACCGGGACCTGGGTGGTGAGGAGGCAGGCGCTTCAGGAGAAAGTGACGTGGTTTGCAGATGAGCTCCAGCTGAGAGCGCTTGGAGCGGTGGAGAAGTTAGTTCCGGTTTGCGTTCCACAGTGGAACGCATCGCGAACAATAGAGAGCGCTTGGTGCGGCTGAGAAGTGAGTTCCGGTATGCGTTCCACTGTGGAACGCATCGTAGCAAATGCAAGACGAAAGTAGAATGGTACACTTTCAAGGGATGATGTGGAAGGCTGGTCTGAAGGGGTAATAATGGGCATGTGTAATGATGCAAAAAAAACACTGTTTTAGTAGGTTTTGTTATTATTCTAATTGTGTCTAGAGGGCTGATAGGGGGCATATATGGTGGTGACAGAAAGGTGTTTTTTTGGTGGTTTTTGATACTGCATGTAAGGGCCGGGAGGGGGGAGGGGAGAAAGGTTGGGAGGGGGGAGGGGATGAATTGGCACTGATGAGTTGCTCCAGGGTAGAGAGCAAGTAGGAAAATGTAAATTATACTAGTGGAAGTTATATACATAGAAATTACATGCAGGTCTGTGTTCAACTCTGTCCTTAAACCCGAGGTGTTTCACAAAAGTTTGTACAGAAATTGCGCATGGATTACAAACAGTAAAAAATGGAAAGACTAATGGAGATATATAATCGATAGATGAGATGAAGGATAAGAAGAATTAAAAAATGAAATAAAAAATGAAATAAAAAAGGAGGATAAAATCCAAATGGAAATGAAAATAAATAGAAATGGTAATGTCATATTTGAGTAGAAAAATTTAAAAAGAGGGTGAGAACTATTTAAAACGAATAAATAAATATTAAATATTCGTCAGACTGTGCGTTGTCTCTAAAAGCGTAAATGGAACGTGAATATATAGAAAAATCTAATTGTAAATGAAATATAAATAAAAATAAAATCCTCGATCTATATATATGCAAAAAAGTTATATATATATCTACATAATAGACACAATTAGAATAATAACAAAACCTACTAAAACAGTGTTTTTTTGCATCATTACACATGCCCATTATTACCCCTTCAGACCAGCCTTCCACATCATCCCTTGAAAGTGTACCATTCTACTTTCGTCTTGCATTTGCTACGATGCGTTCCACAGTGGAACGCATACCGGAACTCACTTCTCAGCCGCACCAAGCGCTCTCTATTGTTCGCGATGCGTTCCACTGTGGAACGCAAACCGGAACTAACTTCTCCACCGCTCCAAGCGCTCTCAGCTGGAGCTCATCTGCAAACCACGTCACTTTCTCCTGAAGCGCCTGCCTCCTCACCACCCAGGTCCCGGTCATCACACCAGAACCACTTCTAACTCAGCCGGCCGATGTGCGCTCCACTCTGGAACGCATACCGGAAGTAACATCACTTCCTTTCCCCGCTGTTGCTGCCCTGCAAACAGGTTTTTGGCGCTCTTTTTGAATATAAATACATGAGAACCATTGCATTTTACTTATGCTCCTGATGAAGGGGATCCTTGGTGACCCCGAAACGCGTTGAGCCTACCTTTACCTTTACCCTACCCTGTGCTAAATAAAGAGGAAATTTACCAGACGTTCCAGCTGTGACTGCCGTTTATTTCCAGACGATCTTATAGGCGACCCAGGCGCAGGAGGAAGCAGAGTGGGTGTTATGTGCTTTATCCCACCCTGCCCCTCCTGGGTGAAGTGAGTTTTTTTACTTGATATATATATTTTTTTACTTGATAGTTTTTTAGTTTAAAATTTCCATTTGAATATTGCATTTTATAAAAGACTTTTTTCAAAGAGAGTATCTTTTTTGAAAAATTTCTTCGGATCCAATGGGGACATTTTTAATAAACCTTTTTAATATACCTTTCTCAATTATACCATTCTAATAACCCTGCTGAGGTACTCAAGCATCTGGGATTTTTTATAGCGAGTTTTGATAACCGCCTGTTTTCAACACTCAACCCCCCCCCCCCCCCCTTTTTTTTTTTTTTTTTTTTTTTTTTTTTTTTCTATTCTAAAATCAGCAACTGACTACCTCTAAGGGATTTGGCGCCTTATACAGGTCATTTTTTTCATTTTGTGTTGTCCTTCTTGTACCAGGTCCATTTTAGATTAATTCTATCTGGACATTGCACCTGTGGCAGCCTTACACTTCCCCAACAACCGAATCAAACAAAAAAATATATGAAAAATAAATATTTATAAAAAATACAAAAAATAACATACAGAAAGAAATAAGTATTCACCCCAAATATACACTTTTGGACCCGGGATATATCATATTACCACCTAACGGTCCGTTCCCTTTGGCGCCCTGCCTGGATATCCCAGACTCTATAGACACCAAAGAGCCTGCGACTAATCCCCTCTTCTTTTTTCCCTACATCTCTGTCTCATATTTGTTCGGCAGATGGGGGACCAACGGCCGACCAGAGGAGCAGAGGCCGACATAGGACGGACCTACTTCGAAAGGGATCTGCCGGGTCTATTCGGAAGACTGCAAAGAGAAATTAAAAGAATGCCCACTGAAAAAGACGTCCCAATGCCGGAGAACACCCAGTCCTGCACATGGCGGAACATCCTCAAGGAACATCCACAACCTACCATGAACTTTAAAGCATCTGAAGGACAAAGTAAGACTTTCAAAACAACACTGTTGGGGACCGCTAAAGATTTTTTGAGGAATGAGATTGACTGGTTCTTCCTCGATATCTATCTCCACCTCAAAATCATACCAAGAGGCCTGAGAATCTCTCTCAAACCCACCTTTGAGAGGGATCCTCTCTTTGTTAAAACATGGTTGGAAGTCAGTGATACATGTTCTCTAAACTATATTAGTTTACTAATAAATAAGAGAAGAATGATATGCAAAGATCTAGGGATACAACTCAAAAACCTCCTAGACACAAACCCTGATATAACATCAGGCTCCACCACCAATACATTAAGAATTTTCGAATACAATGAGGCCGCAAAAAAATGTAAAAAATTATTCAGGGACCTCATTGACTACCGCACAAACACGATCAGATCATGGGAAAACAAACGTCCCCATCACACCCACCACCATTCGTCAGCACGCCCTACCTTAACACCACTTTACTCTAATACCAACCAGGCCAACAGACCCATTCCATCTCTTATGGCTTTGAAACCATCCAGAACCCCACACACCGAAGTACCATGGATTGGAGGCAGAACCTTCTACAACAAAAATCACCATAAAAATACCAATCTTTTACAGCAACATAGGAGTACAACATTCACACTAACAAAAACACCCCCCCACCACCACAACTACCCTCCCAAAACCACGTCATTCGTAAGGTTCCACCCCCATCAAAAGGTCCCCTCCCCAACAGGACTACTCCAGACTCAGCTACCGTGTCCATCTACAACACCCCTCCCACAGTGTTGCGACCCCCTTCCCCCCCCATGTCGGCGACCATTTCATCCACCCAAGAAGGATCCAAGAAGAAACCCCACATCCCTCCCTCCCCACCCTTATACCCCCCATCGGCGACACAGGATACAGACAGACCCTCTATAACACCCACTAACTCCGCATCCAACACTCCGCCCACATCATCCTTAAATTCAAATCAACAAGTGGAATGTAATTTATCAAACCTAACGACCCATTCTCTTTCCAGCACACCATCAGACACTTTTTTAGCCTTACCCTCCAACCTATCAGGAAGTCCTTTTTTAGGAACACTTTCCCCGGGACCACCAGCAACATCATCCTCCACACCAACCCAAAAAGTAATCTCAAGCATACAACTCTTGAGCCCTTTTTTCACCCCCACCAACCATACCCCCAACCCGAGCCCCAACATACAGAACCGGAGAATCACCCAATTCTTCAGCCCACTACCAATGACACGGAAAAGACCAATAAAAGAACAAGGGGATGCAGAGGAGGTAGACATAGACACACCAAAAAACAAAAAAATAAAAAACCTTCAGCCATCACCCACCAAACCCAATCTGAACGCTTAAACCCACCCCCTTCGACCAGTCCTCCAACAACCAACAGTACCATCACACCAAAAACCGATGGAATCTTTAATCTCTCCAAATATCCTTTGAAACAAGAAGAATTATCACTCCTAAGTAAAGGCCTTTCGTTTTGTCCTACCTACTTTCCAGACCCCTTCGAGCTATTCGTCGACCTCAATCAGTTCGTCAGAAAACTTACCTTGAAAAGACACTTTTCCATCAAAAACCTCACAGACGGGGACCCTGACCCTCCAACCCCTAACCCCGAGACTACTAGTCCCACCCACTCCGAGGCAGTCCACACGATCACATCCAACGAACCACCCCCTTTACCCTCCAACCTCAAAGCCAAATCCTCTTTTTATCCCCTAGGAAGCAGAGGTCCCCACCTAGAAACCTTTTTCAATTTAGTCCATGAAGATTTTAAAACTCTAACGAAATCTCAATCCATCAAACACCCTTCAAATCTCAAAACTCATGAGAATAGAGCCCTAAAAACCCTAAAAAGTAATAACGACATAATCATAAAAAACGCTGATAAGGGGGGAGGAGTCGTTATCATGGACCGTAGTTATTACCTAGCGGAAGCCAACAGAATCTTGTCAGACGACCACTACTATAGGACTATCTCAAGTGACCCAACACCTACTTTCAAAAAGAATCTCCAATCACTAATAGACTCAGGTTTCTCTTCTGGAATCTTAAATAAAAAGAAAAAGCGTTCCTATATAACAATCACCCCACAACAGCCCGATTTTACTTTCTACCTAAGATACACAAATCCCTAGAAAACCCCCCAGGAAGACCCATAATATCCGGTATTGACTCCCTTACATCCAACCTATCGGCCTATGTAGATACTTTCTTACAAAAATTTGTCATCAAACTCCCCTCGTACCTCAGAGATTCCTCACATCTAATCAGTATTCTAGACACGATACAATGGAAAACCAATTACCATTGGGTAACATTAGATGTGAGCTCTCTCTACAGCAATATACAACACGACCTAGGCCTGCAAGCAATCGAACATTTTTTATCAAAGGATCATGAAATGCCCTCAGTTCAAAAAGATTTTATTCTCAGGTCCATCCATTTCATCCTTCACCATAATTTATTTACCTTCAATGAAAAATTCTATCTACAAATAAAGGGGACGGCAATGGGGACAAAATTTGCGCCCTCTTATGCCAATCTCTTTGTAGGCCTTTTTGAGGAAAAGTTAGGCCTCCTCTCCCACGACCAGATAATCTTTTATAAAAGATACATTGATGACATCATACTAATCTGGGATGGAGAAAAATATGAAATAGTCAATTTCATCAAGGAGCTAAACACCAACTGTTGGGGCTTACAATTCAGCTCCGAACATGACTCTCAAGAAGCTATATTTTTAGATATACACATCAAAACCCTCTCTAATAAAATCACAACCAGAACACATTTCAAAAAAGTCGATGCGAACAGTTATCTTGAATATTCCAGCTGCCATTACTCCAAATGGAAAAACAACATTCCATTTGGCCAAATGAAAAGGATCAGAAGAAACTGCTCAAATGACCAAATAATGAGGGAACAATTAAACATTATCAAAAACAGATTCAAAGAAAAAGGTTATCCGAAGGGACTAATCAATGCTACCGCAAAAAAGGTTTGCACCCTAAACCAAAAAGTTACCCTCCAACCCGCTCGACCGAAAACTACAACCAATGGAAAATATCAATACAACCTAATCACACGGTTTAATGCCAAACACAAAAATATCAGACAAATTCTAAATAAACATTGGGGTATCCTTCTTAAAGACCCAATCCTAAAAGACTCCCTACCTAGGCAACCCTCCCTCACATTCAGAAGAGCAAAAACCCTAAAGAATCTAATTGCCCCGTCCTGTCCCAAATTAGAGACGCAAAAAGTGATCCAACCACTAGGGATCGCCCAAAGTATAAGTAGAATAGGGATACGGAAATGCCAAACCAAAAAGTGCCTATGCTGCTCTATGATCACCCATGGGATCAAAGAATTACCTCTCAGTACACCAAAAGAAGGCCTTAACGGAATATGGAACATCAAACAAGACCTACATTGTGGTACAAAACATGTGATATACCTACTAACCTGCCCTTGCAAGTTACAATATGTCGGCAGAACCACACAATCAGTCAGAGAAAGAATGAACGAGCATCGCTCAAACATCAGACGAGGTGTCCTAACCCACAGCGTATCCCGCCACTACTCAGAGAAACACAACAAGGACCCGTCAACCCTCAAAGTTTCACCCATAGAACACATAACCACTTCTTATCAACAACTCTGCCAGAAAGAAATGCACTGGATCTATCGCCTTAACACATTAACACCTTTTGGATTAAACGAATCAATCGAATATTCAAACTACTAACCACAACCATATGACGTTAAAAACTGACCGTAACCTGAGACCTTGTGGACGAGGATCATTTATGTAATACATTTATGTGTACGCGTGTGTATATATATATGTATTTGTACATCTGTCCGTAGGTATATAGTTTTTTTTATTTTTTTTTATTTTATTTATTTTTTTTTATTTTTTATTTTATTTTTTTATTATGTAGATATATATATAACTTTTTTGCATATACAGTCATGTGAAAAAATTAGGACACCCTTTGAAAGCATGTGGTTTTTTGTAACATTTTTAATAAAAGGTTATTTCATCTCCGTTTCAACAATACAGAGAGATTAAAGTAATCCGACTAAACAAAGAAAACTGAAGAAAAGTCTTTTCAAGATCTTCTGTAAATGTCATTCTACAAAAATGCCTATTCTAACTGAGGAAAAAGATAGGACACCCTTGCCCCTAATAGCGAGTGTTACCTCCTTTGGCTGAAATAACTGCAGTGAGACGGTTCTTGTAGCCATCTACCAGTCTTCGACATCGGTCTGAGGAAATTTTACCCCACTCCTCAATGCAGAACTTTTTCAGCTGTGAGATGTTTGAGGGGTTTCTTGCACGTACAGCCCTTTTCAAGTCACCCCACAGCATCTCAATGGGATTCAAATCTGGACTTTGACTTGGCCATTCCAGGACTCTCCATTTCTTCTTTTTCAGCCAATCTTTGGTTGATTTACTAGTATGTTTTGGGTCATTGTCATGTTGCATGGTCCAGTTCCGCTTCAGCTTTAATTTTCTAACTGATGGTCTCACATGTTCTTCAAGCACCTTCTGATACACAGTAGAATTCATCGTGGATTCTATGATGGTGAGCTGACCAGGTCCTGCTGCAGCAAAGCAGCCCCAAACCATGACACTTCCACCTCCATGCTTCACAGTTGGTATGAGATTCTTTTCTTGGAATGCTGTGTTTGGTTTACGCCAAACATGTCCTCTGCTGTTGTGTCCAAATAATTCAATTTTGGACTCATCTGTCCAAAGAACATTATTCCAGAAGTCCTGGTCTTTGTCAACTTTATCTCTGGCAAATGTCAGTCTGGCCTCGATGTTTCTCTTGGAAAGCAAAGGTTTCCTCCTTGCACACCTCCCATGCAAGTTAAACTTGTACAGTCTCTTTCTGATTGTAGAGGCATGTACTTCTACATCAACAGTAGCCAGAGCCTGCTGTAGTTCTCGAGATGACACTTTAGGGTTTTTGGAGACCTCTTTTAGCATCTTGCGGTCTGCTCTTGGGTTGAACTTGCTGGGGCGACCAGTCCTGGGCATGTTGGCAGTTGTTTTGAAAGCCCTCCACTTGTAGACTATCTTCCGGACAGTGGAATGGCTGATTTCAAAATCTTTTGAGATCTTTTTAAATCCCTTCCCAGACTCATAGGCTGCTACAATCTTTTTTCTGAAGTCCTCTGACAGCTCTTTTGCTCTCACCATGGTGCTCACTCTCACTTCAACAGTCAGGAGCACACCAAACTAAATGTCTGAGGTTTAAATAGGGCAAGCCTCATTCAACATGCAGAGTAACGATCTACTAATTATGTGCACCTGGTGTGATATACCTGTGTGAGATCTGAGCCAATTTAAGAGGGAATACATGTGAGGGTGTCCTATCTTTTTCCTCAGTTAGAATAGGCATTTTTGTAGAATGACATTTACAGAAGATCTTGAAAAGACTTTTCTTCAGTTTTCTTTGTTTAGTTGGATTACTTTAATCTCTCTGTATTGTTGAAACGGAGATGAAATAACCTTTTATTAAAAATGTTACAAAAAACCACATGCTTTCAAAGGGTGTCCTAATTTTTTCACATGACTGTATATAGATCGAGGATTTTATTTTTATTTATATTTCATTTACAATTAGATTTTTCTATATATTCACGTTCCATTTACGCTTTTAGAGACAACGCACAGTCTGACGAATATTTAATATTTATTTATTCGTTTTAAATAGTTCTCACCCTCTTTTTAAATTTTTCTACTCAAATATGACATTACCATTTCTATTTATTTTCATTTCCATTTGGATTTTATCCTCCTTTTTTATTTCATTTTTTATTTCATTTTTTAATTCTTCTTATCCTTCATCTCATCTATCGATTATATATCTCCATTAGTCTTTCCATTTTTTACTGTTTGTAATCCATGCGCAATTTCTGTACAAACTTTTGTGAAACACCTCGGGTTTAAGGACAGAGTTGAACACAGACCTGCATGTAATTTCTATGTATATAACTTCCACTAGTATAATTTACATTTTCCTACTTGCTCTCTACCCTGGAGCAACTCATCAGTGCCAATTCATCCCCTCCCCCCTCCCAACCTTTCTCCCCTCCCCCCTCCCGGCCCTTACATGCAGTATCAAAAACCACCAAAAAAACACCTTTCTGTCACCACCATATATGCCCCCTATCAGCCCTCTAGACACAATTAGAATAATAACAAAACCTACTAAAACAGTGTTTTTTTGCATCATTACACATGCCCATTATTACCCCTTCAGACCAGCCTTCCACATCATCCCTTGAAAGTGTACCATTCTACTTTCGTCTTGCATTTGCTACGATGCGTTCCACAGTGGAACGCATACCGGAACTCACTTCTCAGCCGCACCAAGCGCTCTCTATTGTTCGCGATGCGTTCCACTGTGGAACGCAAACCGGAACTAACTTCTCCACCGCTCCAAGCGCTCTCAGCTGGAGCTCATCTGCAAACCACGTCACTTTCTCCTGAAGCGCCTGCCTCCTCACCACCCAGGTCCCGGTCATCACACCAGAACCACTTCTAACTCAGCCGGCCGATGTGCGCTCCACTCTGGAACGCATACCGGAAGTAACATCACTTCCTTTCCCCGCTGTTGCTGCCCTGCAAACAGGTTTTTGGCGCTCTTTTTGAATATAAATACATGAGAACCATTGCATTTTACTTATGCTCCTGATGAAGGGGATCCTTGGTGACCCCGAAACGCGTTGAGCCTACCTTTACCTTTACCCTACCCTGTGCTAAATAAAGAGGAAATTTACCAGACGTTCCAGCTGTGACTGCCGTTTATTTCCAGACGATCTTATAGGCGACCCAGGCGCAGGAGGAAGCAGAGTGGGTGTTATGTGCTTTATCCCACCCTGCCCCTCCTGGGTGAAGTGAGTTTTTTTACTTGATATATTTTTTTACTTGATAGTTTTTTAGTTTAAAATTTCCATTTGAATATTGCATTTTATAAAAGACTTTTTTCAAAGAGAGTATCTTTTTTGAAAAATTTCTTCGGATCCAATGGGGACATTTTTAATAAACCTTTTTAATATACCTTTCTCAATTATACCATTCTAATAACCCTGCTGAGGTACTCAAGCATCTGGGATTTTTTATAGCGAGTTTTGATAACCGCCTGTTTTCAACACTCAACCCCCCCCCCTTTTTTTTTTTTTTTTTTTTTTTTTTTTTTTTCTATTCTAAAATCAGCAACTGACTACCTCTAAGGGATTTGGCGCCTTATACAGGTCATTTTTTTCATTTTGTGTTGTCCTTCTTGACCGACAGGTAGCAGACTACCTCACCTTAACTGCAGATATCGACACTCTGAGGAGCAATGAACCCCTTGACTACTGGGTGTGCAGGCTTGACCTGTGGCCTGAACTATCCCAGTTTGCGATAGAACTTCTGGCCTGCCTCGCTTCAAGTGTCCTGTCAGAAAGGACCTTCAGTGCAGCAGGAGGCATTGTCACTGACAAAAGAAGTTGATTACCTCATTTTCATTAAGATGAATGAGGCATGGATCCCGAAGAGACTGAAAGTGGGGGATACGTTTGACTAACAAAAGGCCTGATGACATGCCTTGGCCTCAAAATGGTCCCCACGCTGCTGTATTTAATGTCTGCAAACCGGATGACGTTCGTGAATTCTCCGCCACCAACTAGGGTTCAAGCCGCAATGTTTTAGTCACCTTTCTGCCTGGAAAACATCAAATTTTCGGCTGCAACAATACCTAATTTTTCAGGTATGTGTACATGCCTAATTTTCTGGCCTCTAGTGCTGCACTGTAGCTGCAAAAACAAAACAAAAAAATGGCACATACATGTGTCAATTCCCCTTCGTGATCGGTACCTTGTTGTGGTGAAGGGGCTTGCGTATCACAATGAAGCGATCGCCTCTATGAGTGTGTTGGCAATGTTGCCACACCCCAGATAAGTCCGTTGCTTCATTATTTTTCTTTTTATTTTTTAAGTTGTATGGGTTTTTAATACATAAAATAAACTATTAAAAGACTTTATTATGATTTTTTTTATTAGAAATAATGCAGACAATTTAAAAAATCCCCATCAATTCCAATACAAAGCAAGTATTAATTCGACAATGATTAATCAATTCGACACACGTCCCTGGATAGGGGACGTAACAGGGATTAAACTGATGAGAATAGTACTACAGAAAATGCCACTCATATCGGGTGTGACAGTAAATTGCACGGCGCAGACGCAGTGACCGTGGCGTGGATTCAAACAAAGGGGATGAGCCAGTGTTTTTTTAACCATCTCCCCGTTTGAAAAATCTATTTAATAAATGGACCCCAGATTGGGGAGGTCACGTAAAAGGGATTAAACTGATGAGAATAGTACTACAGAAAATACCACTCATATCGGGTGTGACAGTAAATTGCACGGCGCAGACGCAGTGACCGTGGCGTGGATTCAAACAAAGGGGAGGGAGCCAGCGTTTTTTTAACCATCTCCCCGTTCGAAAAATCAATTCAATTCACCTTTTGGGGACCCTTGGTGTTGTACGTGGCTGGGTGGAGGAAGAAACCTTCAATGACATCAACGGGACATGGCTAGCTTGGTATCCAACCTTGTGCAAATGGGAAGTTTGCGGTTGGGCAAATGGACTGTTTGCGGTTGTTTGCGGTGCATTAAAAGGGGAGTTTGGTCTGTCAATGTCTGTGAAGCGGGTGTAACCCTTACACTACCTGATCAATACAACATCATACCTGATCGTATACACACACTGGATGTTTTAAACCACGTTGTTAAAAAAAAAATTGGATTGTTAGGTAATTTATGCCCTTTATGGATTAAAATCCAACTCTGCGTCAACTATAAGTCAATGGCGGTTCGCCCGGTTCGCCCGTTCGCAAACATTTGCAGAAATTTGCGTTCGCCGTTCGCGAACGAAAAATTTTATGTTTGCAACATCTCTATATTTCAGTACTTCAAGAAAAATGTATACACACTTTACACAAAAAATTTTTTGGGGTCAAAGCATTTAGTGGCTTATTTCAGTCCAACAAGAAAAATATATTCTCAGTGCATTTCTGCAGTTAATTGTGGTGAAAGCGTTTAGTGGACTATTTCAGTATAAGAAGAAAAACATATTAATCTCTTTTAGGGGTATTTTAACTTCCGTTTAATTTGTTTAGTTCAGCCATAGTTACCCCAAGGAGAACTCGCCTTTTCACCCAATATGTGGAGAGACTGCCCTAATCAGGCGTGGATCAGCCTGGATTTCCACCCACCAATTCATGATGCATCAGACTAGATCATTCATGGTGCCACACCAACACTTTAATAAAAGAGATGGGTTTCTTCTGACTACCTGCCTCAGCTACTACTCTGTTGCTGCCACCCACCTGATGCCACATATCTGATGTCAAGTGCTCCTTCTTTTAGCCACCTTCATCAGCGGGTACTGGTAAAGTCACCCACCGCCCCAGTCCATCACCGGGTCACTTTGTGGTCTACTTGGTCTACTTGGAGTGCACCCTGCCAGCCGTTATTGAAGAACCCCTGGACTACTGTGCAGCCAAACTAAATTTGTGGCCGCAACTGGACGAGTTTGCCCTGGAAAAGCTGTCCTCGCCGGCCAGTAGTGTGGCATCAGATGCTGCTGCCATCTCAACACTATGACAACTTGCCACTCTGTGGTCTCCTCATGCTGCTGACACCTCCACACTGTGTCACCTTGCCACTCTGTGGCCTCCTAATGCTGCCGCCACCTCCACAGTGTCATTGTGCCACTCTGTGGCCTCCTCCAGATGGTATTGCTGCCGACACCTCCACGCTCTGTCATTGTGCCACTCTGTGACCTCCTGATGCTGCTGCTGCCACCTCCACACTATCATTGTGCAACTCTGTATCCTCCAGATGCTGCTACCACCTTTACACTATGTCACCTTGCCACTCTGTGGTCTCCTTATGCATGTTTTTCCCACCCTCCCCTCTTCATAGCTGGGCCACTATTTATAATTTCAGCCTGGCTGACATAATTTATTTTGCCCTTCCTCTGATCTGATGAGGCGCATAATGGATCATGTCTGTGTAGCAGATGTAAGGCCTGTAAAGTCTCATCTAAATTGGCTTGTGGTTGGTAGCCACAATCAAAAGTGGGAACAAAACACATAAGAAAAGCAAATGTTCCACGTGTCATCTCTGTTTTGGATCCACTCCTGTTTTTTTGGGCATTAGCAATACTGATGGATTACTGACCAAATGCTGACCGATTAAAGGCAGATGCTCAACAGACAGGATCTGTTATTTGGGGGTTATTTTTCAGATGGATCAGAGGAAGGGCAAAATAATCAGTGACGTCAACACAAACTTACTTACTGCTGACACCCTCTGCACTCTGTCAGGGGTCTCTACTTGTATAAGCATTTAATAGAACAGGTTTGGATATATGTGGAATCAGCTGACGACGGTGTAGATGGAGTGCGCTTCTTCTTAGCGCTAACATCAACCTGTAAGGCCGAGCTCATACTTGAGTTATTTGGTCAGTTTTGGCCCCATAACTGCCCAAATAAGTGAAGTATGCAGTGATTCTAAGCGCGACGCCTGTCATCTGCATGTCACACTGACTCACAGTATTATTTTCCTACCACAGCAGGCTCCCTATGAGTGTTACTGCAAGGCACAGTGTTCTACACCACTATAAAGGCTCTCTGTAGCCACGAAGTAGCCATTTTTTTTACGCAATTCACAGCAAATAAATTCGGATCTAACTAAAAAAAAAATTAAATCGGCAAACCGGACAAATCGGATTTAAAAAAAAAATTGCTCATCTCTACTCCCTGCCTTTCCAGAGCCATAACTATATATTTTTCCCTTCACACAGCTGGGCGAGGGTCTGTCTTTTTGTGACCCCATTTTATATGGAACATAATGTAGCATAAAGCTGGATAATAATCAAAAAAGAGTGGAATTGGGTTTTGTTGTATGGTGTTTCCAATGTGATAAAACTACCCTGTTACCTTCATTCTCTAAGTCAGTACAATTATAGCCATATCACATTTATATAGTTATTTTTGTATTTAAATACTTAAAAAAATGAAAAAATAATTTTTTTCTTTGCATTGCTACATTCTGGCCCCATACCTTTTTGCATTTTATGTCTATGGAACTGCGCTGGGCTAATTTTTTGAGAGTGGTAGTGTAGTTTTTATTGATACCATTGTGAAGTGTGAATTACTTTATTATCTGTTTAAAATCAATTTTGTTTGAGAGGTTCGGCTATGAAAAATTGGCTAATCAACCATTTTTATTTTATTTTTATTACAATGTTCATCGTATGCTCATTGGCGTCTTCAGGGGTTGCGGGCAGTTTGCTAGTGAGGGAGGGGGCGGGAACCAGATTTTAAAACCTCCCCTCTTGTGTCGTCACTGTCACTTTTAGCTAGTAATAATATACTTTGTTGCGATGTTGCGACTGTTATCCAATCGTGAGGACGGTTACATCTACAGTTGTTCGTCTGTGCCACTCCTTTCTCTTTCTGCTCCAATCATCAATTCTTACCCTCTGCTCATTAGTGTTGATCACGAATATTCGAAATTGCGGATTTTAATCGCGAATATCAGCACTTCGAGAATTCGCGAATATTTCAAATATCGCAAAATATATTCGTAATTGCGAATATTCGATTTTTGGGAAAATACCAGTTCACGCGAGTTTTTGTGCAAAAAAAATTATGCAAATGTTATGCAAATTTTCGCAATCAAGAAAATAATGCCTTGAGATCATGAATTCGCGAATTCTCGAATATATGGCGAATATTCGCCCAAATATTCGCAAAATATCACGAATTCGAATATTGCCCCTGCCGCTCATCACTACTGCTCATGCGCTGCAACTTGAAACCGCGTCCGCGCTTCTATCTTTTCTGTGCATGACTTTGGACTTGTGGGGTTTCTGAAATGAAATATACCTACTACGCCTGTGCTATATCTCCGAGATGCAAAAACTCCTCAGGCTCCTTCTGCGCAGATATACGGACTTGTCTTCCATTCCGTCCTCACGATTGGATAACAGTCGCAAGATCACAACAAAGAATATTATTACTAGCTAAAAGCGACAGTGACAACACAACAGGGGAGGTTTTCCCTCACTAGGAAACTGCCCGCAACCCCTGAAGACGCCAATGAGTTGGCGAAACATGTCGGGGGGCAGCATGTGAAGAGTTTTTAAACAGTATGCGCACCCTGGATCTGGCTGTACTAGAATAGTCATACTACCTAGAAGATTCTAGTCCAAAGGGTACAGACAGTACTGATCCGTACTGCTACAGATTACTTACACCGCAAATAAATAGCGGGTGTTTATTTGTTTATCAGCAGTCTCTAGGGTGGTGCAGCTGACAATTTTAAACTATAATAAAATTAGATTAATGAATTTATGATGAGAAAATAAATGTTATGTTTTAAGTTGACAAACTAGTAGCACATGTAGCTAAGAGACAACCAGCGGTCCCCTGGATTCTTCTTCAGGCACACTTTCCCCCAGTGGCAATCAGGGAAAGCACCCTGTTCTAAAAATGAGCCACAGCCTGTACTAGGTTTCCAGGCTCATAGTTAGTATATATCAGTTCAGGCCACTAGATGGCAGCACTTAACTGTAATATAGTGATTTCTATACAGAATGATGGAACAATTTGCATCTGATGATTGTAAGTTGTGGTCCACTTGGGGGACTTAACAAAAAGTAATAAAATAAATAAAAAACATTTAAAAAATCATCCCTATTCCCCAAAATAAAAAGAAACAAAAAAAAATGCATTATGGGCATTGCTGCATGCGAAAATGCCCATACTATTAAAATATTAAAAAAGTTAGCCCATATGGTGACTGGCGTAACAGATTATTTTTTTTAACCGGCTGATTCACGATTTTTTCATCACTTTATCTCTCAAGAAAATTGAATAAAAAGTGATCAAGTCAAGATATTCCCGCAAAAAATGAGCCCACACACATCTCCGTGGACATAACTATAAAAAAGGGAAGAAAAAGGGTTAATAGGAGCCCCGCGCTGGTCAAGACACTCAATAGCCAGTGAACCATATATCTCTTTCAATAGCCCGTGCTTAGTAGGAGGGGAGGTTATCTCACCTCACTTCGCGTGTTCTCTTTTTCGTCCGGTGTCTGCAGGCTGGCTTTAAACCTCTGCTGATGGTGGAGTCTTCTTACTTCTCCCGTGTACGTGCGCTGCTCCGGCCGGTAGCTGGCGTGCGTGCAGGGAGGATAGTCTATGACAGGGATCTCACACGGAGCACCAGCAGCGGCCCCCTGAGTATTATCAGGGTTGTAAAGACATAAGGATTAGCCTTTAGTAGCGGCAGCGCAGGGGTGACTGTGAATTGTTTGTAGAATCATAACCTTTAAAAAAGTTATGAGGGACAGAATATCGCGATGAAAAGAAAACAATTATATTTTACGAAGTGACTCCTGATGAGGTTTAGCTTGTTGCAGTGAGTGGGCCTATAGCAGTCCTGAGCAGTGGGGCTGTTAGAGTTGCTACCTTTACCAACAAAAAATACTGGTTACACAGTTTGGTGTGGGTTAATATGGGTGTTATTTAACCATATTTTACGTTTTGCTTCATTTGTTTTCTCAATAAAATCTAACTTAACTGTTGGAGACACCCTGTGTATTTAAGCATTAAGCCTCTATTTTTTAAATGTTTCTGTGGGGATTCAAACTCAAAATCTTCTACATTAAAAGCAAAAACTTTAACCGCTGAGCTGTAGAGCGCAATGCTATGTTGTTACTGAAAACCCTTATAGAAGTTTCTCTTGTGTCAAAAACCTCATAAAAGTTTCTCTTGTATTATACTACAGAAACTTATATGAGATTTTCCAAAAATGACTTATCATTGAGCTCTATAGCCCAGTGGTTAAGGTTTTTACCTGTAATGTAGAAGGTTGTGAGTTCTAATCCCCACAGAAACATTTAAAAAATTACACAAGTTACACAGTTTAGTGTGGGTTAATACGGGTGTTATTTGATTATATTTAAAGTTTTGCTTCTTATTTTTTCTTTCTGTGGGGGATTTGAACTCACAACATGCTACATTAAAGGCAAGAACCTTAACCACTGGGCAATAAAGCTCAATGCTAAATAATTGCTGAAAAACCTCATAGTTTCTCTTGTGTTAAACACCGTATGGAAGTTTTTTTTGTATTATACAAGAGAAACTTCTATGAGGTTTATCAGCAATGACTTAGCATTGAGCTCTATACCTCAGTGGTTAAGGTTCTAAATTGGATTTATATACACATGGTGTCCCTAAGCATAAAGACCATGTTTGGGAATACCTCTTTCATGTTCATAACACTGACTCCATATATGGACACATCCATATATGAAGTCAGAGCAAGGACTCCTTAGCTGGGAATTTCCCCACTCTGCAGACCCCACTGTTCAAACTTCTACAATCTGCAGACTGAAGCAGGGGGATACTTCGAGAAGTGTGTGTGTGTGTGTGTGTGTGTGTGTGTGTGCCAAAAGGATAGGGTGTTTCTTTGATGAGTGTTTCAATCTCTTCCAAATGTAATAAATTAAAAAGTGGGACAACCCTAAAGATATGACACTTTAATATAATATAAAGTAGTCAGTGTACAACTTGTATAACAGTGTAAATTTGGTGTGCCCTCAAAATAACTCAATACTTAGCCATTAATGTCTAAACCACTGGCTACAAAAGTGATTACACCCCTAATTAAAAAAAATGGCCAAATTGTGCCCAATTAGCCATTTTCCCTCCCCAGTGTCATGTGACTCATTAGTGTTACAGGGTCTCAGGTGTGAATGGGGAGCAGGTGTGTTAAATTTGGTGTTATCACTCTCACACTCTCTCATACTGGAAAATAGCAAACAGGGATCACAGCAGCATGTCCGGTGTGTTTGTTTATTTGAAGCAAAGAGTGCACACACAAAAGAGTACTCTTTTGTGTGTGCACTCTTGGCTTCCAATAAACAGACATACCGGACATGCTGCTGTGATCCCTGTTTGCTACTTTCCACTGTTCTTGGGACTGCTGTGGATCTTTGGTCCATTCGCGGCTGTTGCATTCCTGGTTTGGTCGAGAGGTCCATTTGTGCTGCTCTCCAACTTTTTCATTCTACTCTCTCATACTAGTCACTGGAAATTTAACAGGGCCCCTTATGGCAAATAACTCTCTGAGGATTTGGAAAAAAAAAACTGTTGCCAACACCCTGAAAATGAGTTGCAGCATGGTGACCAAGACCATACAATAGTTTAACAAGACAGGTTCACTCAGAAAAGGCCTCGCCATGGTTGACCAAAGAAGTTGAGTACACATGTTCAGCCTCATATCCACAGGTTGTCTTTTCACATATATATATATATATATATATGAGTGCTGGTAGTTTTGCTGCAGAGGTTATAGGGGTGGGGGGTCAGCCTGTCAGTGTTCAGACAATACTCTGCACTCTGCATCAAATTGGTCTGCATAGCTGTCATCCCAGAAGGAAGCCTCTCCTAAAGATGATGCACAAGAAAGCCCACTAACAGTTTGCTGAAGACAAGCAGACTAAGGACATGGATTACTGGAACCATGTCCTGTGGTCTGATGAGACCAATATAAACTTATTTGGTTCAGATGATGTCAAGCATGAGGAGAACAAAGACAAGTGTGCCTTGCCTACAGTCAAGCATGGTGGTGGGAGTGTCATGGTGTGGGGCTGCATGAGTGGTTCCGACTGTGGGGAGTTACAGTTTATTGAGGGAACCATGAATGCAGACATGTACTGTGATATACTGAAGCAGATCATAGCCCCCTTTCTTCGGAAACTGAGCAGCAGGGCAGTATTCCAACATAAAGGCCCCAAACACACCTCCAATACGACCGCTGCATTGCTAAAAAAAAACTGAGCGTAAAGGTGCTGGATTGGCCAAGCATGTCTCCAGACCTAAACCCTATTGAGCATCTGTGGGCAGTGGCGTAACACCAATATAGGCAGACCACGAAGCTGCTATGGGCTCCATGACAGGAGGGGCCCGGAGCACATGGAAGGCCCCACCTCCTGCAGACTTATGATCGCTAGTATGCTACACTATTAGCTAATATTAAGCTACTAGTTAATATGAGGCTTACTTGTCTTCCTTTCCTGCCCTTCCCCTCTGATCAGGGCCCCCTTCCCCATTGTGTGCACAGCATACTCCGATGTCCCTCCCTCTCTGCTGCTGCCGCTCTCTCTTCTGTCTGCTGGGCTTTGCTGCACACTGGCCAATCAACATTTAGCAGTGAAATGCTCCTGCTGCTGATTGACCAGTGTATCGCTCGCAGCAGGAGCAGTGCAGCAGGCTCAGCAGTTGTGCAGGCGGGCGCAGCAGTTGTATACTGCGGTCACGTGCTGCCTGCTCAGTCAGGCACTCACCGGACCAGAGAACGGACTGAACACAGCCCAGGCCCCCAGCTTTACTGCCGCTGGACCAGCAACTATGACTTTACCCTGTTCTGTGCCACTGCCACCTTTCCACAGCCACTCAGAGCAGTGAACAGTGAGTGACTCTGTAAAAAAAAAAAAAAAACGTACATGGGGAGATTCTTGGTGGGAGAAGACCATGGGCAGTAGCAAGCAGAGTTCCTGCAGGATGGGGGAACACTGTTGTGTATATGGCTCATAGAGGACTTAGGACAGTTTGCTCCAGGCCTCCCCCCCATGAACTGCTGTTGAATTGCTCATATAGAGGACAGTATGCCCAGCATCCTATCTGGCGATGTAGGGGACAGCCAATAGCGGGCCGCAATAAAAATGAGTCTCCCGAGCATCGCAGGTGACGCTAGGGGGGCCCGTTCCTATCACGGCTTGCTATTGGCTGCCCAAACCCCCCCAAAACACTTTTTGGGGGTATACTTGAACTTTATTTTTCTTCCCTATCTTCCTTGAGCTATAAATGGGTGTTTAGCATGAGAGGAGCCAGGGAAGGTGGTTAGATTGGCCAGAGGTGAGTAGTGGGAAGAGTTAGGGGGCCCAATTCATATTCTTGCTATGGGGCCAAATGATTTCTATGTACACCCCTGTGTGTGGGGCATCCTCAAACGGAAGGTTGATGTTATCATGGAGGAGTGGAAAAAGATTCCAGTGGCAACCTGTGAAGCTCTAGTGAACTCCATGCCCAAGAGAGTTAAGGCAGTGCTGGAAAATAATGGTAGCCAAACAAAATATTAACACTTTGGGCACAATTTGGCCATTTTCAGTTAGGAGTTCACTCAGTTTTGTTGCCAGTGGTTTAAACATTAACCACTTAAGGACCCTGCCATATTTCACCTTAAGGACCAGGCCATTGTTTGCAAACTCTGCCATATTTCACGTTAAGGACCAGGCCATTTTTTGCAAATCTGACATGTGTCACTTTATGTGGTGATTGTCAGTATCTTGCCCGATTCCCCAAGTCGCAGTACCTGATCAGACCGGGATCAGGTACCAGCGGTCAATCGGGACAAGTACTTACACTACACACACTATCGAATTTGATCACTCTGCTTCTTACAATCTATCAGATTGCACAGGAGATCAAATTGTTGCAGGTTCCTTGTAACAACTAATAAACTTCTGAGATTTGCATTTTAAAGCAAACAGGTAGCTGACAATTAGGAACACTAATTGTCTTAAATAATATTGCCCGTGCTAGGTTAAATAATTGGTTTTGATAAAAATTGAAAGATGTAAAAAGCAGAAGCATACAAATATACACAGAATAGTTTTTAAAATAAAAAGGATGAAAGAAAACCGACGCCGGCGATTTTACTCACACAGAGACTTGCAGCTATCAGGTCCTGAGGCAAGACAGAAAGACACAGATCCTCATTCAATCAGATTGGCCTCAAAATGGGGAGCCCAGTACAATCTGCTCTGTCCAATTTATAAGAATTGGTCCAGACAGTCTGTAAACCCGCCTTTAGGGTGTGACATATGGGTTGGCTGTGACTTTTATGACCGGTCAGTCACACTGAAATCTGGTCTAAAATGGATTTCTGCCCATAACTCTACACAGGAGCATTCCCGCCCGATAATTGTGGGCTCATTTTTCAGCTCTCAGTATTGGGGTCACAGGGGTACCAAACAGGGGGTGACCACTTGACCCCAATCAGAAGAACAGATTTTCTGAGCAGGATTTAGCATAAGTGGATGGTTTTTGGTATGTGTGGCACAGTCACCTCCTGAACGTTAAAATGGCATACCTCAATCTCTATTGAGCTGTATTTTCGAGTTATGACCAGAGTAAGATTTTGGGATTTTCCCAATGACAGCAGGGCATGGAGAGCAGCTTGCCCCCACCCTTCGGAAGCGTGTCCCTATAATAAAGTAATAATTCTCGTCACATATTGTACTTCATGAAAGTGGTAAAATTGAGTTAAAATTTCAAAATTTCAACTTCTCTACTTTTATAATAGATAGTAATACCTTAAAAAAATTGTTATTACTTTACATTCACCATATGTCTACTCCATGTTTGGATCATGTTGTGAATGCAATTTTATTTTTTGGGGACGTTAGACAGCTTAGAACAGGCATGTCCAAACTGCGGCCCTCCAGCTGTTGCAAAACTACAACTCCCAGCATGCCTGTGTAGCTTACAGCTATTAGGGCATGCTGGGAGTTGTAGTTTTGCAACAGCTGGAGGGCCGCAGTTTGGACATGCCTGGCTTAGAAGTTTAAAAGCAAATTTTGAAATTTTTAAGAAAATTTCCAAACCCCACTTTGTAAGGACCAGTTCAGGTCTAAAATCACTTTGCGAGGCTAAGGCTACGTCTACACGACGACATTTGTTGCGCGACGTTTTGTTGCACTAATGTCGCGCAACAATTTTTATAATGGCAGTCTATGGTGTCGCACTGCAACATGCTGCGACGCAACAGTCGCAGAAAATCCATTCGAGATGGATTTTTCTGTGACTCTTGCTTCGCAGTCACAGCATGTTGCAGGTTGCAGTGCGACACCATAGACTGCCATTATAAAAATTGTTGCCCGACTTTGGTGCAACAAAATGTTGCGCTACAAATGTTGCAGTGTAGTTGTGCCCTATCTGTTGTCGTGTAGACGTAGCCTTACATAATATAAACCACCCAAAAATAACCCCATTTTAGAATATACACCCCTCAAGGTATTCAAAACTGATTTTGAAAACTTTGTTAACCCTTTAGGTGTTCCACAAGAATTAATGGATTCTGTAGTTTACAGAAACACCCCATATATGGTTGTACACTGCTGTACGGGCACACAGCATTACACAGAAGGAAAGCAATGCCATACGGTTTTTGGAAGGCAGGTTTTGCTGGACTGTTTTTTTTTTTTACACCATGTCCCATTTGAAGCCCCCCTGATGCACCCCTAGAGTAGAAACTCCAGAAAAGTGACGGCATTTTGGAAACTACAGGATAAGGTGGCAGTTTTGTTGGTACTATTTTAGGGTATATATGATTTTTCGTTGCTCTATATTACACTTTTTGTGATGTAAGGTAACAAAATATTTTTTGACACCGTACCTTTCTTGTATTTTTTTTTTACGGTGTTCATTTGAGGGGTTAGGTCATGTAATATTATTATAGAGTAGGTTCTATCAGACGTGACAATACCTAATATGTCAATTTTTGTATTTATGTAAGTTTTACACAATAATATCATTTTTGAAAGAAAAAAATATCATGTTTTAGTGTCTCCATATTCTGAAAAATTTGTTTTCTTTTATTGGGCGATTGTCTTAGGTAGGGTATCATTTTTGCAGGATGAGATGATGGTTTGATTGGCACTATTGTGGGGTGCATATGACCTTTTGATCGCTTGCTATTACACTTTTTGTGATGTAAGGTGACAAAAAATTGCTTTTGACACCGTTTTTATATATTATTTTTTTAACGGTTTTCACCTGAGGGGTTAGCTTATGTTATATTTTTATAGAGCCAGTCGTTACGGACATGGCAATACCTAATATATACAATTTTTTTTTTTTTTACACAATAATGTAATTTTTAAACAAAAAACAAATCATGTTTTAGTGTCTTCATATTCTGAGAGCCATAATTTTTTAATGTTTTGGGCGATTGTCTTAGGTAGGGTATATTTTTTTGCAGGATGAGGTGACGGTTTGATTGGCTCTATTTTGGGGTACATATGACTTTTTTATCACTTGCTATTACACTTTTTGTGATGTAAGATGACAGTAAATGGCTTTTTCTACACTATTTCTATAAAAAAAATAATGGTGTTCACCTGAGGGGTTAGGTCATGTGGCATTTTTATAGAGCAGGTGTTACGGATGTGGCAATACCTAATATGTATACTTTTTAATATACAGTCATGTGAAAAAATTAGGACACCCTTTGAAAGCATGTGGTTTTTTGTAACATTTTTAATAAAAGGTTATTTCATCTCCGTTTCAACAATACAGAGAGATTAAAGTAATCCAACTAAACAAAGAAAACTGAAGAAAAGTCTTTTCAAGATCTTCTGTAAATGTCATTCTACAAAAATGCCTATTCTAACTGAGGAAAAAGATAGGACACCCTCACATGTATTCCCTCTTAAATTGGCTCAGATCTCACACAGGTATATCACACCAGGTGCACATAATTAGTAGATCATTACTCTGCATGTTGAATGAGGCTTGCCCTATTTAAACCTCAGACATTTAGTTTGGTGTGCTCCTGACTGTTGAAGTGAGAGTGAGCACCATGGTGAGAGCAAAAGAGCTGTCAGAGGACTTCAGAAAAAAGATTGTAGCAGCCTATGAGTCTGGGAAGGGATTTAAAAAGATCTCAAAAGATTTTGAAATCAGCCATTCCACTGTCCGGAAGATAGTCTACAAGTGGAGGGCTTTCAAAACAACTGCCAACATGCCCAGGACTGGTCGCCCCAGCAAGTTCACCCCAAGAGCAGACCGCAAGATGCTAAAAGCGGTCTCCAAAAACCCTAAAGTGTCATCTCGAGAACTACAGCAGGCTCTGGCTACTGTTGATGTAGAAGTACATGCCTCTACAATCAGAAAGAGACTGTACAAGTTTAACTTGCATGGGAGGTGTGCAAGGAGGAAACCTTTGCTTTCCAAGAGAAACATCGAGGCCAGACTGACATTTGCCAGAGATAAAGTTGACAAAGACCAGGACTTCTGGAATAATGTTCTTTGGACAGATGAGTCCAAAATTGAATTATTTGGACACAACAGCAGAGGACATGTTTGGCGTAAACCAAACACAGCATTCCAAGAAAAGAACCTCATACCAACTGTGAAGCATGGAGGTGGAAGTGTCATGGTTTGGGGCTGCTTTGCTGCAGCAGGACCTGGTCAGCTCACCATCATAGAATCCACGATGAATTCTACTGTGTATCAGAAGGTGCTTGAAGAACATGTGAGACCATCAGTTAGAAAATTAAAGCTGAAGCGGAACTGGACCATGCAACATGACAATGACCCAAAACATACTAGTAAATCAACCAAAGATTGGCTGAAAAAGAAGAAATGGAGAGTCCTGGAATGGCCAAGTCAAAGTCCAGATTTGAATCCCATTGAGATGCTGTGGGGTGACTTGAAAAGGGCTGTACGTGCAAGAAACCCCTCAAACATCTCACAGCTGAAAAAGTTCTGCATTGAGGAGTGGGGTAAAATTTCCTCAGACCGATGTCGAAGACTGGTAGATGGCTACAAGAACCGTCTCACTGCAGTTATTTCAGCCAAAGGAGGTAACACTCGCTATTAGGGGCAAGGGTGTCCTATCTTTTTCCTCAGTTAGAATAGGCATTTTTGTAGAATGACATTTACAGAAGATTAGTTTAGTTGGATTACTTTAATCTCTCTGTATTGTTGAAACGGAGATGAAATAACCTTTTATTAAAAATGTTACAAAAAACCACATGCTTTCAAAGGGTGTCCTAATTTTTTCACATGACTGTACTTAAGTTTTACACAATACCAGCATTCTTTAAACCAAAAACATTATGTTTTAGTGTCTCCAGAGCCATAGTTTTTTTTATTTATTGAGCAATTGTTTTAAGTAGGGTATCTTTTTTTTTGTGGGATGAGTTAATGGTTAGATTGGTACTATTTTGGGGGGCATAAGTCTTTTTGATAGTTTGGTGTTGCGCTTTTAGTGATGTAAGGTGACAAAAAATTGTTTTTTTTAGCAAAGGTTTTATTTTTATTTTTTTACGGTATTCATTTGAGGGGTTAGGTCATGTGATATTTTTATATAGCCGGTCGATATGGAAGCGTCAATACCTAATATGTCCTAATATGTTTTTAAATTTTTTTAACTTTATTTTGGGAAAGGGATGCAAATTTTGTTTTATTAAACTTTCTTTTTTGTACCACTCTGGGACTTCAACTTTTGATGGTCTGATCCTCTTTACAATGCATCACAATACTTCTGTATTGTAATGCATTGGCTTTAAAAGTATTACAGACTGGATCTCACAGGCTCTCCAGGAAGGCAGCCACGATGCCTAAGGCTAGGTCTACACGACGACATTTGTCGTGCGACAGATAGGGCACAACTACACTGCAACATTTGTCGCGCAACATTTTGTTGCACCAATGTTGTGCGACAATCTTTATAATGGCAGTCTATGGTGTCGCACTGCATAATGCAATCGAAAAATTCACGGCACTCAAAATTATTTGGGTATGAATGAAATAAGTGATTTTTATTGAAATGCCACTGGTGATATGCCAGTTTACAGGCCAACGTCTCGGTCCTCCCGGACCTTGTTCACGGCCTATTAATAATAATAATATCAAATCGATATATGACAAATAATAGATATACAAAGAAAACAACCATCCAAGGCAAATCTATTGATAAATATATACATATACATAATATACATAGTATACTTATTAGACATCTGTAGGTATAAATATCAATGATCAATAAAAATCACTTATTTCATTCATACCCAAAAAATTTTGAGTGCCGTGAATTTTTCGATTGCATTTTGAGTGCCGTGAATTTTTCTATTATATTACTTGGGAATTACTTTCCATCACCAAGCACCGAAGACCATTACTATACTCAGTGGAGTGCCAGCCACCTATTGTGTTGCACTGCATAATGCGACATGCTGCGACTGCAACACGACAGTCGCAGAAAAATCCATCTCAAATGGATTTTCTGCGACTGTCACGTTGCAGTCGCAGCATGTTGCATGTTGCAGTGCGACACCATAGACTACCATTATAAAAATTGTTGCGTGACATTGCTGCAACAAAATGTCGTGCAACAAATGTTGTTGTGTAGACCTAGCCTAAGGAAGGCATTGGGCTGCCATCCCTGCCATCAGGTCCCTGTCACAGGAGTGCGGGGACCCGATGGAAGCTCCGATCCCCACAAATGACATCGGACGTGCAGCATATCAAAGGTTCATGCGCCGGCATCAGTGATTTCACCTATGCCGACACATGCAGCAGGGTTCCAGCAATCAGTCACCCGATCATGTACGGTGCTGGTCTGTAAAGAGTTAATGGCTGTGTGTTGTATGTGAGGAATGTATTCACTTTTGTGAGATACTGTAACTTCTTAAGGTACTCTAAAGGAAACCAGAAAAATATGATTTTAGTGGAGCAAAAATATTTTTTTACATAGTAACATAGTTTGACCCCTTTGCGACACAGCCTTATTTCACCTTAAGGACCAGGCCATTTTTTGCAAAACTGACCAGTGTCAATTTAAGTGGTGATAACTTTAAAACGCTTTGACTTATCCAGGCCATTCAGAGATTGTTTTTTCATCACATATTGTACTTCATGTAATAAAGTAAAACAATAAAATAATTTTTATTTATAAAAAAATACCAAATTTACCCAAAATGTCAAAAAAATTGCACATTTCCAAGTTTTAATTAATCTTCTTTATAATACATAGTGATATCTCCAAAAATAGTTATTACTTTACATTCCCCATATGTCTACTTCATGTTTGTATCATTTTGGGAATAATATTTTATTTTTGGGGGATGTTACAAGGCTTAGAAGTTTAGAAGCAAATCTTAAAATTTTTCAGAAAATTTTCAAAACCCCAATTTTTAGGGACCAGTTCAGGTCTGAAGTCACTTTACATAATAGAAACCACCCAAAAATGACCCAATTGTAGAAACTACACCCCTCAAGGTATTTAAAACTGATTTTACAAACTTTGTTAACCCTTTAGGTGTTCCACAAAAATTAATGGAAAATAGAGATACAATTTCAAAATTTCACTTTTTTGGCAGATTTTCCATTTTAATAATTTTTTTCCAGTTATAAAGCAAGGGTTAATAGCCAAACCAAACTCAATATTTATGGCTCTGATTCTGTAGTTTACAGAAAACACCCCATATGTGGTCGTAAACCGCTGTACGGGCACACGGCAGGGCGCAGAAGGAAAGGAATGCCATACGGTTTTTGGAAGGCAGATTTTGCTGGACTGTTTTTTTTTTACACCATGTCCCATTTGAAGCCCCCCTGATGCACCCCTAGAGTAGAAACTCCATAAAAGTGACCCCATCTAAGAAACTACGCCCCTCAAGGTATTCAAAACAGATTTTTACAAACGTTGTTAACCCTTTAGGTGTTCCACAAGAATTAATTGAAAATAGAGATACAATTTCAAAATGTCACTTTTTTGACAGATTTTCCATTTTAATATTTTTTTACTTTTACAAAGCAAGGGAAATTCCAAAAAAGTAACCCCATTTTAGAAACTACAGGATAGGGTGGAAGTTTTGTTGGAACTAGTTTAGGTTACATATGATTTTTGGTCGCTCTATATTACACTTTTTGTGAGACAAGGTAACAAGAAATAGCTGTTTTGGCAATTTTTTTTGTTATTTACAACATTCATCTGACAGGTTAGATCATGTGGTATTTTTATAGAGCAAGTTGTCACGGAAGCAGCGATACCTAATATGTATATTTTTCTTTTATTTATGTAAGTTTTACACAATGATTTCATTTTTTAAACAAAAAAAATCATGTTTTAGTGTCTCCATATTCTGAGAGCCACAGTTTTTTTTTTATTTTTTGGGCAATTATCTTGGGTAGGGTATGATTTTTGCGGGATGAGATGACGGTTTGATTGGCACTATTTTGGGTGCATATGATTGTTTGATCGCTTACTATTACACTTTTTGTGATGTAAGGTGACAAAAAATGGTTTATTTAGCACAGTTTTTATTTTTTAGTTTTTACGGTGTTCATCTGAGGGGTTAGGTCATGTTGATAGAGCCTGTCGATACGCAAGCGGCAACACCTAATATGTCTATTTCCCCTCCCCCCCTATTTTTTACCATTTTTTTGTTTTACTTTATTTGGGGAAAATAACGTTTTTGTTTATTTTTACTTGAAACTTTAATTTTTTGGGGGGAAAATTTTATTTTTCAAACTTTTTTTTCACTTTATTTTTTGTCCAACTGTGGGACTTCAACTTTTGGGGGTCTAATCCTTTACAATGCATTCCAATACTTCGATATTGGAATGCATTGGCTGTATGAGTAATACTGTGTGTATAACTCATGTAGCTTCCGGCCTGTGAGATCCAGGGGGCTGGATCTCACAGACACGTCACAGGAAGGCAGTGGTGATGCTTCAGGAAGGCATTGCGCTGCCTTCCATGCCATCGGGTCCCCCTACAGCTCCATGGGGACCCGATAGCACCGCTGCTGCCCGCACAATAAAAAGCTGCAGACCGCGCTGCGGTTATCGGAAATACACAGGGCGTACAGGTACACCCTGTGTCCTTAAGTACCAGAACATCAGGGCGTACCTGTACGCCCTGTGTCCTGAAGAGGTTAAAAGGTTAATGTCCATCCAGTTCAGCCTGTTAACCCTCAAGATGATCCAAAGGAAGGGGAAAAAAAAAAACAACATGAGGTGGCAGCAACTTTTCCTTATTTCAGGGGTAAAAAAATCCTTCCAGACTCTAATCAGGCAATCACAAAATCATCCTGGGTCAATGACCCTTATCGAGAAATATAGCAACAATAGCCTGTAATATTATTACACTCTAGAAATACATACATGCCCCTTTTAAATATTTTTAGTGAGTTCACCATCACCACCTCCTCAGGCAGAGAGTTTCATAGTCTCACTGCTCTTTCCATAAAGTACCCTATGTTTGTGTAGAAACCTTCTTTCCCCCAGACACAGAGGTTGTCCCCTCATCACAGTTACAGTCCTGGAAATAAATAAATTATTTATAGTTATAAGATGTCCACTTAGTCATCTTTTTTCTAAACTGAATAAACTTTTGGGGTACTATAGTCCACCCATTTCAGTTATTACTTTAATTGTCCTCCTCTGAACTCTCTCCAGCTCTACTATGTATATATTGTACACAAGAGTCCAGAACTGTACACAACACTCCATGTGTGGTCTGACTAGTGATTTGTAAAGTGGCAGGTAGAGATGGCCTTGCGGTTCGCCCGGTGGTAGTTTCGCGGCGAACTTGGCTTATTCGCTATTCACCGAGCATGCAACCATATGGCGATATTCGCATGCCTCATATATTTTGGCATAGCGCCGAACTTTGACCCATGATACATCCATCAGGTCGGACAGGACAGCCAATTGAGACATTTCAGCACATGGACGCTCCCCCAACCTTATAACAGAACCTGATCTGGCAGTCATTTTACATTATGTGTTTTTCCAGTGTAAGGAGAGGTTGCATTTTAGAACAGGGACAGTTAGGGACACCAACCGCTAGCTAATGGGGCCACAAAAGTCAGTTTAAGGACTGGTATAGGTGTGCTATCGATAGGTGTGACATAGAGGGGTGTGATATACTTATAATACACTTTCTTTTTTCTTTTTAAAATTCTTTTTCTTTTTTCAAACAGAAGTAACAATAAACCACAAATGCATGGTATAAAAAAATATACAACATAAGTCTCCAGAAATTAACATTAACCTCAGCGTGTGTGGAGACAAGATACT
This sequence comes from Bufo gargarizans, assembly GCF_014858855.1. Lineage (NCBI taxonomy): Eukaryota > Metazoa > Chordata > Amphibia > Anura > Bufonidae > Bufo > Bufo gargarizans. The sequence goes on from NC_058084.1 coordinate 40,967,140, forward strand.
ATAATTGTTAATCTTACTTGTTGCATAAATAGCATTGTCTCTAAGCACTCCCGCTTCGTCTGGGACACATGAGAACATTATGTATTATGAAGCATATGATCTTAGCTGTGAGTACCACTTACATATCCTTAATCAAAGCGATGAATAAAGAATATAAACCAATTACATACGAACAGGGGGAATGAGGGAAGGAGAGGTTGAAAGAGGGGGGGATATGAAGGAGTGAGGGGGGTAAGGAGAAAGAAGTATAGGTGGGGTAAATATGGATTTATATATATATATATATATATATATATATATATGCATATATATATATATATATATATATATATATACATATATATATATATATATATATATATATATATATATATATATATATATATCCATGTATATACAGGTCTCATAGATTTAAATACTATGCTTAACCTTTGTCGATCACACCAGTCTTTATATTCATACAAATGATTTCCTGTGTCGGAGGTGGAACCACTTTCCTACTCTATACATATTCAAGGTGTCATTAAAGTATTGTCTCACCGTATTTGTACTAGGTATTTCTACATCTCTTTACACTGAGATATTATCCCTTTTTGTTTGTACATTGCGACCAAACTTTGACATATTTATGGTGACTTCTGAGCTCCCAGTGGGAAAGCTCTTCCAGTCTGGCCATATCATTAACTTTAATTATCCATTGAGAGATTGAAGAAATCTTCTCTGATTTCCAATTGTTGGTTATAAGTAGTCTCGCCGAGGCAAACAAAATCTGATCAATTTTTTCTCTCTGCGGAGCACTTTAAGGGTAATCACTGGTTGATTTAGGAGTTGTGTTTCTGTTAGCTTAAAGAGCACCCTAGTCTGTTTGAGAACCTCATCCCAAAATCCTGTGATTTTCAGGCACGACTACCATATGTGTAAGAAGTCTCCCAATTGGGTCTTGCACCTCCAGCACCTATCTGATGTTGTGCCATACATCCTTTTCAATTTATTAGGAGTTAAGTACCATCTTGTAGGAATCTTATATGCGTTTTCTTGAATTGTGATGCATCTAGATGTGATGTTAGGGTTAGTAAGATGGTTTTAATTTCTGAATTAGTGAAAGATATGTTTAAATCCCTTTCCCATTTCCCATACACAGAGGAGATGTAGGCCTTAATTCTAGGAGGCAACAATTAATCTTTGAGAAAATTTTGAGTGGGGTTTTCTCCAGCGTGAGTAGTTTCTCAAACCAAGTGAGAGGGTCTGATTCATCTACTCTTTATTAAAATTCTTTTTAATGAGGATTTAAGATATTCATACTGAAGTATGTTTGTGTGGTATATGGAGTTTAGATCTGAGATCTATTATGTCTCGTAACGTCCCATTTTGATCCAACAGGTCTTCCAGACCTAAGTCACACTGCTTCAGTTGGGAGGGTAGTGATTGATGGGCAACATCTGAGGTGTGTAAGCAGTCTTTTACACATAGCAGGGGAGAAGAGAACTCTGAGCAGCAGTTTCTGGTGGTTTTTAACTTCTATACCATAACGGTGAAAGCAGGTAAAGAAATGTCCCTTGGCATCTGAGTTACCCTTTCTGGGTCAAAGAAAATTAGGTGCCTTAACGGGGTTTGTAAAATCTCTTCCTCCAATGATACCCATTGTTTGTGTGAAGGCTTCCTAACCCAATCTACTATTCTACCCAGGTGAATGACTTAATATAGTTTAGGAATCAACAGAAATCCAATTCTTCCATTAGCAAAGGGAAGTTGTAAAATCTTGTGTGAAATCTTTGGTTTTATGTTACCCCAAATATATCTAGAGTTAATTCTTCGAAATTGTGTAAAAAATCTTCCGGGGAGTTTGATAGGTAAGACTTGAAGGAGATAAGTAATTTTGGGGATGACCAAAGAGTACGGCCCCACCAGGATATAAAGGTTGGAGGCCACGAATTAAGCAACTCTGGGATCTCCTTCAGCAGAGGTAGATAATTTAGATCAAATAAGCGGCCAAGGTCAGAGGCGATGTTTACACCCAAAAACTTAATTGAGTCTGAATTCCAAAGTAAGGGGGAGTTTGTTTTAAGCTCTTTTATTATTGAAAATAGGCACATTGATTCCTATTGCTTGTGATTTAGCTGGGTTAATTTTATAGTTGGATATAAAACCAAAGAGATCAAATATTTTTAATAGGGTAGGGAAAGCTTGTAAGCGGTTAGCTATCAACAGGAGGATTTCATCTGCATAAGCTGCTTGTTTAATCTCAATCTCCTTACAAGTCAGGCCTCTTTCTCAGATGATTGTCGTATCTGTTGAAGGAGGGGTTCAAGTATTAAAATAAACAAAATAGGAGAGAGGGAGCAATCTTGCCTAGTTCCGTTATTGATATAGACCGTCTGGGATAATATATAATTTATTTTTATTTGGTCGCTAGGTGATGCATACATAGAGAAAATAGCTTCTATGAAGGTAACAGGGATGCCAAATCTGGACAGCGTGTTCCGGACAAAGGGCCAGGCCACCCTGTCAAAGGCCTTTTCTGCATCGGTGCTCAATAGAACGATTGAATTGTTCTTGTTTTTCGTAAGGGTAATAAAATGTATTATTTTAAAAGTATTATCTATTACCTTCACGCCCCGGAGATTAATCCACATTGGTCTGTGTGGATTAGATCATGTAATAGCGGTTTAATTCTAGAGGCCAGGATTTTTGCAAATACTTTTACATCAAGGTTTAACAACGAGATGGGACAGTAATTTGAGCACAATGTAGAGTCTTTTTGAGGCTTCTGAATTAAGGTGATATGGGCTGTTAGCGACTGAGGAAGAAAAGGGGCTCCTTGAATAGAGGAATTATACACTTTGAGCATATAAGGTGACAGTGTATCCGCAAAGGTATTATAATATAATAGCAAAAGGCCATCTGGGGCCTTCCCTTTCGCCATGTTTTTTTTAAAGCTGAAGAGAGTTCCTGACTTGTTATTGGTTCGCATAAACGTGTAGCTTGTTCTGGTGTAATTGAAGGCAAATTGATATGTGCCAAGAAAGAGTTGGTAAGTTCCTCTTTTTTAGCTTTTATAGTTTCGGAGTCTGATTCATTGATATTATAGAGTTCTGTATAATATGTATGAAACGCCTTGGCAATTCCTATATCATCTGTCGATAACCTGTTATCTTTATGTTTGATAACAGATATTTAGCATTTCCATCTCCTCTGCTTTAACATAGCTATCATGAATTTAGTGGGTTTATTGCCGTGTGCGAAGAATGACTGCTGGCTTGTTGGAACTGCTAGCCCGCCAACTACTGCCATATAAAATGGTGGACTCGGAGGCCTTTAGAAAATTTGTGGCCATTGGCACACTGCAATGGAAGGTCTCCGGAAGGAAAGACTTCTCCCAGATGTGCATCCCTGAACTATATGGCTATATGGTTCAGTGGCAAGTTAATATATCTCTGGCACACAGTGTCAGTGCCAAGATACATCTGACCACAGACACGTGGTCTAGAAAACACGGCTAGGGAAGGTACATAACTTTTACTGCCCACTGGGTGAACCTTCCGACGGCCGTCGAGGATGTAACTCATGGCACCGGTGTGGAGTTGGTGTTAACGCCACGGATTGCATGCCGGCATGCCTCTTCTTCTCCTCCTCCTACTCCATCCTCCATCTCCTCCTCGGCTGACTTCTCCTTTTCCACGGCTACCACCTCTTCCGCTGCACCCCCAAGCTCCCTAGAACCAATTCGAAGTGCCAGGTGAGACGTTGCCATGCTGTGCTGCGGCTGTTGTGCCTGGAAGCCAAAAGCCACATCTGACCTGCAGTTCTTTCAGCTCTGCGGTCACAGGCCAATCAGTGGCTAACCACGCTCAATTTGACAGTTGATAAAGTGGTGTACGACAACGGTGCCAATCTGCTGAGTGTGCGCTGAAACAGGGAAAATGAGACACGTGCTGTGCATGGCACAAATGCTGAACTTAGTCGTGCGGCGATTTGTTGCCAAATAACCTGGGGTCCAGGATGTCTTGACTCAGGTCAGAAAAATCTCTGGCCATTTTAGAAGATCTTACTCGGCCATGGCTCGCCTGCTGATGCCGACACCACTTGCCCGTCAGACGTCTGATTTGTGAACTCCACCTTGTATATGCTTGATAGGCTGCTCCAGCAGAAACATGCTATTAATGACTAATGGTACGAACTCTGCGGCAGGACAGTTTCTGAGGAGCTTGTTTTTTTTTTTTTTTCACCGCGCCAGTGGCCAATTGATGAGATCACCAAATTGTTCAGTCGCAGACGGATCCCTGGTGTTGTCCGTGGCTGGGGGGAGGAGACTGAGGACAACCTTCTCCAGGGTGATGAGCAGGAGCCAAGGCAATCCACCACTTCCAATTTAGTGAAAATTGAGACCTTCATGCTCCAGTGTTTGAAGTGGGACCCCCGTATAAAAAGCATAAAGGTCAAGGACCTGTACTGTTTGCCAACGTACTTAGACCCCCGGTACAAACACAAAATGGCGGACATGTTACCAGCATCAGAGAGGGATGTCAGAATGCAGCATTTCCAGGCCTTGCTACAAGAGATTCTGCTTTCTACTGTTGCGGGCACAGGCAGGGATATTTCCGACCACAGCAAAACAGGTAACACAGTACATAACATAGTAACATAGTACAAAAGGCTGAAAAAAGACATTTGTCCATCTAATTCGGCCTGTTATCCTACAAGTTGATCCAGAGGAAGGAAGTAAAAAAAAAAAAAAAAAAAACTGTGAGGTAGAAGCCAATTTTCCCCATATTTTCTTCTGTTTAAGCCATTCTGTTGTTAATTTACTTCTATGCTTTGGGTCGTTGTCCTGTTGCATCACCCATCTTCTGTTGAGCTTTAAGATCTCCTGCAAAATGTCTTGATAAACTTGGGAATTCATTTTTTCTTCGATGAAAGCAATCCGTCCAGGCCCTGAATCAGCAAAGCAGCCCCAAACCATGATGCCCCCACCACCATACTTCACAGTTGGGATTAAGTTTTTATGTTGGTGCGCTGTGCCTCTTTTTCTACACATATAGTGTTGTGTGTTTCTTTCAAACAACTCAACTTTGGTTTCATCTGTCCACAGAATATTTTGCCAATACTGCTGTGGAACATCCAGGTGCTCTTGTGCAAACTGTAAATGTGCAGCAATGTTTTTTTTTGGACAGTGGTGGCTTCCTCTGTGGTATTCTCCCATGAAATCCATTCTTGTTTAGTGTTTTACATATCGTAGATTCGCTAACAGGGATGTTAGCATATGCCAGAGACTTTTGTAAGTCTTTAGCTGACACTCTAGGATTCTTCTTTACCTCATTGAGCAGTCTGCGCTGTGCTCTTGCAGTCATCTTTACAGGACGGCCACTCCTACTGAGAGTAGCAGCAGTGCGGAAATTTCTCCATTTATAGACAATTTGTCTTACCATGGACTGATGAACAGCAAGGCTTTTGGAGATACTTTTATAATCCTTTCCAGCTTTATGCAAGTCAACAATTCTTAATCGTAGGTCTTCTGAGAGCTCTTTAATGTGAGGCATCATTCACATCAGGCAATGCTTCTTGTGAAAAGCAAACCCAAAACTGGTGCATGTTTTTTATAGGGCAGGGCAGCTGTAACCAACACCTCCAATCTCATCTCATTGATTCGACTCCAGTTGGCTGACACCTCACTCCAATTAACTCTTGGAGTTGTCATTAGTCTAGAGGTTCACATACTTTTTCCACCTGCACTGTGAATGTTTACATGGTGTGTTCAGTAAAAACATGGTAACATTTAATTATTTGTGTGTTATTAGTTTAAGCAGACTTAGATGAAGATCAGATCACATTTTATGACCAATTTGTGCATAAATTCATATAATTCCAAAGGGTTCACATACTTTTTCTTGCAACTGACCTTTTTTTTTTTTATAAGAAATTTTTATTTTCATGTTCAGAAAATATACAATGTACAGTAAGCAATACACTAGTGAAGGTGCATGAATACATACATAGTATACAGATCATAACAACAACGGTATAACAGTCGGTATCAGACATATGGCCACTGGGTAAGGCTTTAGTAGTAAGAATAAGCATTGATAATTCAGTAGATACAAGTACTTGAACACAGCCAATAGTACTAGAAATAGAGTGACACAGCAATGTTTATAACCTTCATTATACTCATGGTTTCTCGAAAAAAGGGGAGAAGAAAAGTCACGCAAGCCCATGTGGGGAGCTAACTACAATCAGGGTTTTCCTAGAGTAAGTCCCCAAAAATTCTGAATAAGGGGTATAATTTTACTGGGTTAAAAAACAATAGATAGAATTACAACTCAAATCTTAAAAGTCAGTTCTCAAGTCTCAGTCCAAAAAGAGGACAGGCAAGACGAACACACAGGGCCAGCTAGGGTTTATGTCTTGATGAATCTATACTTTGACCAAGGGGCCCATCTTTTGATAAATGAGAGATGATTTCGGGCTTCCCATGATGCCATTTCTTCAAAACGATATAATTGGTCGACTTTTAGTCTCCACTGTTCTACCGTAGGTACATTAGATTGTAGCCAGTATTTGGGAATCAGAAGGCGTGCCGCCATTATTAGTTGTTTAAAGAGAGGAGAAGGAGAGGGAACGGTGTCCCCACTATAGTAAGAAAGTAGAGCACCATAAGGGGATGGGCTAATTACCGTAGAACAGATGAAATTAGATAACTGAAAGACCTCGGACCACCATTTTTTTATTGGGGGACAGAGCCACCAGATATGGAGAAATGAGCCTTCTTCCTCTTGGCATCGCCAACACAATTTTGAAGAAGATGAGGAGTAGCGAGAGGATTTGATCGGAGTGATATACCACTGAGACAGAATTTTGTACCCGTTCTCCTGAATCCGTATGCACCTGGAAGTCTCTAAAAGAGCAGGCAGGTATGAAAACGGGATATCAACCCCTGTGTCTTTTTCCCACTTTCTGATAAAAGAAGGTTTACTAATCAGGGGTGGAGTCTTAAGTCTGGTATATATTTGTGAAATGAGCTTTCTAGGGGGTTGAGGAGTAGAGATTAAGGCCTCATACCATGTTAATGGGCGTAGTAGTTCACCGTTTGTATTATTCTTTTGGATAAAGGTTTTTATAAGGTAAGTAAGGGTGAAGGCACATGTTCTAGGGTTTAGCAGGGATTTCAGGGCTTCTATCGATGGTGGCAGACCTTGAGAGTCGAGGAGACCAGCAATCTGAATTTTGGATAATCTAGATAGGTTGGAGGTGTTATGGCGTAATCCAGTGGAAGATGAACCTAGTAAATCGCTTACTGCAACAAGGGGAGATGGGAAAGGGATTGAGGAGTGAGAGCGGTTCAGCCATTTCCAGGCTTCTAATGTAGCTTTTATTATTGGGAAGTTATGCAGGTTGATGTTGGGCGGGATACTGTAACCTAGGCACAATGCTCTAGCTGGCATTCCTAAAATGCATTGTTCAAGCGCTACCCACGATTTATTTTTTGAATCTCTGAGCCAATCCGTGATTCTGGAGAGCAAGACAGACTTACCATATAGTTCTGGGTCTGGGAGACCTATGCCACCTACATGGCGGGATTTGGACAAGAAGGAGTAAGAGAGTCTGGCTTTTTTCCCATTCCATAGGAACGATCTAAATTTTTGTCTAAGAGACTCGTAATAGGATTTAGCTATTGGGATGGGGAGGACCTGTTGGAGGTAAGTAAGGCGCGGGATAATAAGAGATGTAAGGAGATTTTTCCTACCGAACCATGACAGTGTTGGGACCGCCTTGTTAATTTTATCTATGGCGCTGAACATTGAGGTTCTTAAGGGGATGTAGTTAAGGGGAAGAGATCTGGGATGTTGGGACTGAGCTTTACTCCAAGATACGTTATAGTAGGGGAAGACCAGTTAAAAGGAGAGTTAACTTTTAGAGAGAGTTTAAGTTGAGGAGAAATACCGGAGCATAGGATGATGGATTTATTTTCATTAATTTTAAAATTGGAAAGTGCACTATACGTCTTCAGGTGTTCCTGAATTTTAGGGAGGGAGGTTTTGGGGTTAGTAGTCAGTATCATAACATCGTCGGCAAATGCCGCAATTTTATGGGTATGTCCCCCAATTTCCAACCCTTTGATTCCAGCGTCCGAGCGTATTATGGATAGAAGGGGTTCCATAGCTAGTATAAATAATAGGGGGTAAAGAGGGCACCCCTGGCGTGTTCCATTATGGATTTGAAAAGGGGAGGAAAGGTCCCCATTCACCATGACTCGAGCTGTGGCCTGTTTATACATAGCAAAGACTGCCTTGATATATGGATCAGGTAGGCCGAAGCCCTCCAGAACAAGGCTTAAGTAGTTCCAATCTATGCGAACGAACGCTTTTTCAGCGTCGGTGCTTAGGAGCAGCAGCGGGGAAGAAGTGTGTCTAGCATAACAGAGAGCATTTAAAACCCTTACTGTGTTATCTCTGCCTTCTCTATTGCGGACGAAGCCCACCTGATCCATATGTACCAGAATAGGGAGGAGCTTTGCTAGTCGATTGGCCAACAATTTAGCCAGAAGTTTGAGATCCAAATTTAGCAGAGATATGGGTCTATAATTCGCGCAAGATTTTGAGTCTTTGCCCTCCTTAGGAATCACTACTATATGGGCCATCGTCATGTCTCTAGAAAGGGGGGATCCTAGGAGGGATTGGTTACATACAGAAAGAAGATGAGGGAGTAGTTGATTTCTAAATGATTTGTAATAGGATGCAGGTAGACCGTCTGGTCCCGGACTCTTACCTAAGGGCATTTGGGAGAGTGCTAAGGAGAGTTCGTCCATGGTGAATGGGGCCTCCAAAGATTGTTTCTGTTCTAGTGAAAGTGAAGGGCAAGAAGCAGAAGCTAAGAACTTCGCTATCAGGGGGGAGCGCACATCTGGTGTTAGGGGGATGGGGAGATTATATAAATTTTCGTAGAAATCTCTAAATTGCCTAGCAATTTTGCACGAAGCAAAGATCGGATCTCCTTTAGAGGAGGATAACTGGTGTATACAATTGTCCGCTCTTCTATTTTTGATTCTATTTGTTACAAATTTTGTGGCTTTATCGCCATGGGCAAAGTATTTAAACTGTGAATTGAGGTAGTATTTAGCAGATTTAGCTTGCAGTAGGGCTTTCAGCTCTGCTCTAACACTGGAAAGGTCCTGCAGTTGAGATGCAGAATGGGCGCGTTTATGATCTCACTCTAATTTATTTATTTTCAGAAGGAGCTCATTTATATTTTTCTCTCTAGCCTTTTTCAAGTGTGAACCAATGCTAATAAATTCACCCCTAATGAAGGGTTTGTGGGCATCCCATATTATTTGAGGAGAAAGATCAGGGAGTGTATTAATTTTGAAGTATTCCTCAAGAGATAGGGTTATTTTCTTTATAGAATCCGTGTTTCCCAGGATAGATTCATTTAACCTCCAATTAAAACTTTTAGGTGTCTGTGCAAGAGAAGATATTTTAAGATAGATTGGGGCATGATCAGATATGTGGATGGATCCTATTGTTGCTTCGGAACATAGCTGGAGGTGTTCTTTGGAAACAAAAAGGTAATCTATGCGATGGTATGTGTTATGGACATGGGAATAGAATGTATAGTCCAGAGTATTAGGGCAAAGTGTTCGCCAGACATCTATTAAGTGTAGATCCCACAAGATGCTTCTAGCATGCTTTAGAGCAACTGACCTTTTATGTGGTACAGTGTCAAATGCTTTGGAGAAGTCCAGATATACGACATCCATTGATTCGCCACTGTCAAGTCTAGAACTTACCTCCTCATAGAAACTGATTAAATTAGTTTGGCATGACCGATCCCTCACGAAGCCATGCTGATATGGCGTTATTTGCTTATTTCCATTGAGATGCTCTAAGATAGCATCTCTCAGAAAACCTTCAAACAGTTTACCCACAACAGATGTTAAACTTACCGACCTATAGTTTCCAGGCTCTGTTTTTGGACCCTTTTTGAAAATTGGCACCACATTTGCCATGCACCAATCCTGTGGGACATTCCCTGTCAGTATAGAGTCCGCAAATATCAGAAATAAGGGTCTGGCTATGACATTACTTAATTCCCTTAGGATACGTGGGTGTATGCCATACGGTCCTGGCGATTTGTCTATTTTAATCTTTTTAAGTCGCTGATGTACTTCTTCCTGGGTCAGACAGGACACTTTTAATGGGGAATTTATTTTTACATTCTGCATGTCATCTGACCATTTATTTTCCTCAGTGAATACATTGGAGAAAAAAATATTTAACAGCTTTGCTTTCTCCTAGTCGCTCTCTGAGACTCCCCCCTCATTACTCTTTAAAGGGCCGACACCTTCAGATTTATACTTTTTAACATTTATATAATTGAAGAACATTTTAGGGTTAGTTTTACTCTCTTTGGCAATTAATCTCTCGGTCTCTAGTTTGGCCGCTTTTATTTGTTTTTTACATGTTCTATTTTTTTCCTTATAGTTTTTCAGTGCTTCCGTGCTACCCTCCTGTTTTAGTGATTTATATGCTTTCTTTTTGTCATTTATTGCTTTCTTTACAGTTCTATTTATCCAAATTAGTTTCTATTTGTTCCTTAACCTTTTATTCCCATATGGTATGTACCTCACACAATGAGATTTTAGGATGCTTTTAAAGATATCCCATTTTGTGGCTGTATTTTTATTTTTGAGGACTTTGTCCCAGTTAGTTAGGCCTATGGCCTCTCTTAGTTGGCTAAATTTAGCTTTTTCCAAATTTGGTATTTTTGTTCCTCCCTGTAGAAACGCTCTTTTGAATGATAATTGGAAGGTTATTATTTTATGGTCACTATTTCCCAGGTGTCCCCTAACCTGCACGTATGTTGTTCTGTCAGGCCTATTGGTTAATACTAAGTCCAGTATTGCCGTCCCTCTAGTCGGGTCCTGAACCAGTTGGGAGAGGTACTTGTGTTTGGTTATTGCAAAGAACCTTTTTCCTTGATGAGATATACAAGTTTCAGTTTCCCAGTCTATATCTGCGGAGTTCCCCCATAATAACCACCTCATTATGATTTGCCGCCTCGTCTATCTCGTTTAGTAGTAGATTTTATGTGGACTCTGGTATATCAGGTGGTATATAGTAAACGCCTATTAGTAATTTATTATTGTTTTTAGCTCTATGTATTTTTACCCACAGTGACTCCACATGTTCATGTCCCTCAGTTATATCTTCACGGAGTGTGGGCTTTAGACAAGAATTTACATAAAGGCAAACCCCTCCCCCTCTCCGGTTTAGACGATCCTTTCTAAACAGACTGTAACCTTGTACATTAACTGCCCAGTCATAGCTATCATCCAGCCATGTATCAGTTATTCCTACTATGTCATAGTTCTCCTCACACATCACTAATTCCAGCTCCCCAATTTTATTAGTCAGGCTTTTGGCATTAGTATACATACATTTGAGAGGTTTATGTATATTTTTTACCCTACACCTTTCTTCTGAACTGTTCTAGTCCCTCCTTCCATTCCTCCCCCAATCCCACTACCTTGTTCTAGGTCTCTATCTGCACTATCTTCCCCTCCTATAATGTAATTTCCCTCCCCCCCAGTCCCTAGTTTAAACACTACTCCAACCTTCTAGCCATCTTTCTCCCCAGCACAGCTGCCCCTTCCCCATTGAGGTGTAGCCCGTCCCTACGATAGAGCCTGTAGCCGATAAAGATGTCGACCCAGTTCTCCAGGAACCCAAACCCCTCCTTCCTACACCAGTTCTTGAGCCACTTGTTAATCTCCCTAATCTCCCGCTATCTTTCTTGTGTGGCTCATGTTACAGGCAGTATAACTACCTTTGAGGTCCTTGCCCTAAGCTTTTTTTTATTTATTTTTTATTTAACTTTTATTTGAAGTATTCGTAATTGTACAATCAAATAGAAGCATAAGTCGTACATAGACAATACAGGATTGTACAAGGTAAATGATTCAGTTACAAGCAGTAACAAAAAAGTGAAACTATAACATGGACATATTTGATGATTTAAGTTCAATAGTGTGAACACATTTCTATGAAAAATTTAGAAAAGGAAAAGTTTGTATTCCTCTACCTTTCCAATATGTTGAATAGATGACTGACAATCAACTCTTAATCAACTCTTAATCAACTCTCTACTAACTAGAGGGTACTATATATACCGTGTATAAACCAGTCGGCCAAGGTCGTTTAATTGATATGGGTAGGGGTAGGGGTAGCTCACCCTTGATTAGAGTGTCTGTGTTTGACCCACTTAACCCATCTAACTTTAAATTTTGGGAAATGACGTGCTTCAGCAGCTGCTAGCTCTTTAAACCTGTATATAGAGTCGATCTTCTCTCTCCATAAATCTAAAGATAGAAGCTCGGTTGTGAGCCAGAAACGGGGTAAGATGAGGCGTGCGGTCATGAGAAGAGTGTAAAATAATAAAGGAATCTTTGAGATAGAGTCTGGTGAGGGCAGACTAAGCAAGGCGAGCTGGGGGTTTGATGGTATTGAGGTTTCGCATATTTGATTGCTCAATTTGAATATATCTTCCCACCAGCTTAATACTCGGGGGCATAGCCACCATATGTGGAAAAAGGAACCCTTAGACTCATTGCACCTCCAACACCTATCTGAATTGGAACTTCTATATTTAGATGTGATGTCAGGGGTTTTGTACCACCTTGTCAATAATTTGTAACCATTTTCCTGAATGAGGACACACCTTGAGGATTTATGAGGGGTAATATATAGCTTGTTTAGGTCTTGTGTTGAGAAAGAGATATTCAAATCCTTTTCCCACAAGCCCACATAAGCTGGTTTTGGCATGTTGATGGGAGTACTCAGTCTTTTGTAAAGTTGAGAGATCGGCTTGCTAATTGTGGTTTGGCTACATATCTGTCCTTCAAACCAAGTAGTTGGTCTGAGAAGAGATTAAAGGGGGATGTGTTTAGTAATATAGTTGTGGAGGAAAGATATTGGAGAAGGAAGTGAATCTGAGGTAGAGAGTAGTGTGGCCATATTTTTTTTGTTTGCTATCTTCCCTTCTATGTCAAATAATGATAAAATAGGTATTTGTGATGTTTTGAGTGATTTGGGGAGGCATTTTTTCAACTCCAATGGAGCTAGCTCCAACACATCTCTCACTTGAATCAAGGGTGAGGGTAAGGGAAAACCCCAGTTGGATTCTTGAAACCATTTCCATGTTTTGAGCGAGGATTTTTCCCCATCGCCCGTCAGTAGTGTCCTGAATGAGGATTGGACTAGGGAGGACTCCATTTCTACCCAAGATTTATGGGATGGTTCACGAAACCAATCAAGAATTCTGGTTAAATAGATGGCTTTGTTGTAGAGTTGGGGGTTTGGAACGCCAATACCTCCCATTTCCCTGGGTTTTTGCAGGGTAGTAGTCGCCAGTCTCGGGCTTTTTTTTTTCCATATAAATCTACGGACCATTTTTATTAAGGTAGCGAAATATATTTTTTTTACTGGGATAGGTAGTATTTGTTGAACGTAGTTAAGTCTAGGAATAATGAGGGAGGTGACTAAGTTTTTCCTAAAAAACCACAACAACGTCTTAAGATCTAGGTGGTGGAGCTGGTCTGATATAGATTGAAGTAATGGGTTATAATTGAGATTAAAGAGGTTATCGGGATCTGGGCCTATTTTAATTCCCAAGTAAGTAATGTAAGGGCTGTCCCAGTTAAAGGGTGATTTAGCTTTTAGGGAGGGAAGTATGGACTTTGGGATGCCGATACCCATAGCTTGGGATTTGTTCATATCAATTTTAAAATTGGACAGGGGGCCGAATCGTTCTAGTAAGTTGTATATGGCAAGTAAGGAGGTCAGTGGGTTTGTGGTGAGGATTAAAACATCATCCGCAAAAGCTGCGGTCTTGTGTTCTTGTTTTCCCATTTTTATCCCCGCAATTTTTGGGTCTTGCCTGATAGTTTATAAAAGTGACTCCATGGTTATTACGAACAAGAGGGGGGATAGGGGGCAACCTTGCCTCGTGCCGCTTCTAATTACAAACGAGGGGGATATGGTGTCATTTACCAGCACTGATGCAGAGGCCTTGGAATACATGGCAAAAATAGCATCTATGAAAGGGGTAGGAAAGTCAAACTTTTTCAGTGCACAGCGCATGAAATCCCAGCTGACCCTGTCAAATGCTTTCTCTGCATCAGTGCTTAGCAATGTCAGGGGGATACGTTTCTTTTTTGCATAAAAAATGGCTTTTAGAATTCTGGCTGTGTTATCTTTCCCTTCTCGGCCTTTTACAAAACCTGTCTGATCTCTATGAATCAGGTCTGGAAGGAAAGGGGTGAGACGGTTAGCCAACATTTTAGCAAGAAGTTTTAGGTCTAAATTTAGTAAGGAGATAGGCCGGTAGTTTGAGCACTGAGATGGATCTATACCTTCTTTGGGAAGAATGGTAATATGGGCTTTAGTCATATCTGTTGAGAGGGGTAAGCCTAGGAGGGAGCTATTACTTATCTGTAACAAGTGTGGGATGAGGGTTTCACCAAAGGAGCGGTAATAAAGGGCCGGAAGACCGTCTGGGCCAGGGGCTTTACCGTGTGGGAGATTATCTATGGTCTTTTTAAGTTCTTCAGAATTGAAGGGAGCAATGAGGGCTGACTTTTGAGTTTTGGACAGTTTGGGGAGAGTGATAGCAGTGAGGAAGGATTCTATGGAATCTGAAATTGGTGAAATTTGGTCATTTTGCTTGCTTTGTGGGATGTTATACAAAGTTTGATAGTAGTCTTGGAACTGATCTGCAATTTCTTTAGAAGTTATGGCCAAACCCCCTTCTCTTTTATTAATTTTACTAATATGGTTTTGGACTTTCCTATTTTTTTATGAGGCCCATCATTAACTTGGAGGCTTTGTTGCCATGAGCAAAATATTTAAATTGGGAGTGCAAGTAGAGTCTGGCTGATTTTGTATTAAGGAGTAGAGTTGAGCGAACACCTGGATGTTCGGGTTCGAGAAGTTCGGCCGAACATCCCGGAAATGTTCGGGTTCGGGATCCGAACCCGATCCGAACTTCGTCCCGAACCCGAACCCCATTGAAGTCAATGGGGACCCGAACTTTTCGGCACTAAAAAGGCTGTAAAACAGCCCAGGAAAGAGCTAGAGGGCTGCAAAAGGCAGCAACATGTAGGTAAATCCCCTGCAAACAAATGTGGATAGGGAAATGAATTAAAATAAAAATTAAATAAATAAAAATTAACCAAAATCAATTGGAGAGAGGTTCCATAGCAGAGAATCTGGCTTCCCGTCACCCACCACTGGAACAGTCCATTCTCAGATATTTAGGCCCCGGCACCCAGGCAGAGGAGAGAGGTCCCGTAACAGAGAATCTGTCTTCATGTCAGCAGAGAATTAGTCTGCATGTCATAGCAGAGAATGAGGCTTCACGTCAGCCACCACTGCAACAGTCCATTGGCATATATTTAGGCCCAGCACCCAGGCAGAGGAGGGAGGTCCCGTAACAGAGAATCTGTCTTCATGTCAGCAGAGAATTAGTCTGCATGTCATAGCAGAGAATCAGGCTTCACGTCAGCCACCACTGCAACAGTCCATTGGCATATATTTAGGCCCAGCACACACACAGGCAGAGGAGAGAGGTCCCGTAACAGAGAATCTGGCTTCATGTCAGCAGAGAATCAGTCTGCATGTCATAGCAGAGAATGAGGCTTCACGTCAGCCACCACTGCAACAGTCCATTGGCATATATTTAGGCCCAGCACACACACAGGCAGAGGAGAGAGGTCCCGTAACAGAGAATCTGGCTTCATGTCAGCAGAGAATCAGTCTGCATGTCATAGCAGAGAATGAGGCTTCACGTCAGCCACCACTGCAACAGTCCATTGGCATATATTTAGGCCCAGCACCCAGGCAGAGGAGGGAGGTCCCGTAACAGAGAATCTGTCTTCATGTCAGCAGAGAATTAGTCTGCATGTCATAGCAGAGAATGAGGCTTCACGTCAGCCACCACTGCAACAGTCCATTGGCATATATTTAGGCCCAGCACACACACAGGCAGAGGAGAGAGGTCCCGTAACAGAGAATCTGGCTTCATGTCAGCAGAGAATCAGTCTGCATGTCATAGCAGAGAATGAGGCTTCACGTCAGCCACCACTGCAACAGTCCATTGGCATATATTTAGGCCCAGCACACACACAGGCAGAGGAGAGAGGTCCCGTAACAGAGAATCTGGCTTCATGTCAGCAGAGAATCAGTCTGCATGTCATAGCAGAGAATGAGGCTTCACGTCAGCCACCACTGCAACAGTCCATTGGCATATATTTAGGCCCAGCACCCAGGCAGAGGAGGGAGGTCCCGTAACAGAGAATCTGTCTTCATGTCAGCAGAGAATTAGTCTGCATGTCATAGCAGAGAATGAGGCTTCACGTCAGCCACCACTGCAACAGTCCATTGGCATATATTTAGGCCCAGCACCCAGGCAGAGGAGGGAGGTCCCGTAACAGAGAATCTGTCTTCATGTCAGCAGAGAATTAGTCTGCATGTCATAGCAGAGAATGAGGCTTCACGTCAGCCACCACTGGAACAGTCCATTCTCAGATATTTAGGCCCCGGCACCCAGGCAGAGGAGAGAGGTCCCGTAACAGAGAATCTGTCTTCATGTCAGCAGAGAATTAGTCTGCATGTCATAGCAGAGAATGAGGCTTCACGTCAGCCACCACTGCAACAGTCCATTGGCATATATTTAGGCCCAGCACCCAGGCAGAGGAGAGAGGTCCCGTAACAGACAATCTGGCTTCATGTCAGCAGAGAATCAGTCTGCATGTCATAGCAGAGAATCAGGCTTCACGTCACCCACCACTGCAACAGTCCATTGTCATAAATTTAGGCCCAGCACTAGTGTTGAGCGGCATGTCCCATATTCGAATTCGCGAAATTTTGTGAATATTCGAAAGAATATTCGTAAAATATTCGCGATTATTCAAATTCGTTATTATTTCGCATATGCGATAATTCGAATTATCGCATAATACATATGCTATGCAAAATTCACATGTGCGCTAATGAAATCGCCTTACGAAGATTCGCAACTCAATTCAATCACTAATGTATGAATGCAATGCCCTTTGCCTCTGTTCTGGGACAAGTGTAGATATTCGCATGTGCGCTAATAAAATCGCCTTACGAAGATTCGCACCTCAATCACTTTCTAGGGAATGTGAGACTTTTGGGAATCAATCGAGATACAGTGGGGGGTGATGACAGTAGTTGACAGAGTACAGATCAATGTAATCTGTAAGGTGGAAAGTAAAATAAAAAAAACGAATATTCGTAAATCGAATTTTACGAAGTTCTACGTATTCGCGAATATGGTGCTATACTATATGAATGCACAGGCCTTTGCCTCTCTGTTCTGGGGACAAGTGTAGATATTTGCATTTGCGTTAATAAAATCGCCTTACGAAGATTCGCAGCTCAATTCAATCACTAATGTATGAATGCAAAGCCCTTTGCCTCTGTTCTGGGACAAGTGTAGATATTCGCATGTGCGCTAATAAAATCGCCTTACGAAGATTCGCAACTCAATTCACTAATGTATGAATGCAAAGCCCTTTGCCTCTGTTCTGGGACGTGCCGATATTCGCATGTGCGCTAATAAAATCGCCTTACGAAGATTCGCGCCTCAATCACTTTCTAGGCAATGTGAGTAAGATCTGAGCTGTTGGACCTTTGGGAAACAATCAATTATATGTGTACTGTAATTTTGTGGGGGGGGGGGGGGAAACAAAAAACGAATATTCGTTTTTACGAATATATAGCACTATATTCGAAATATTCGCGAAATCGCGAAGTTGCGATATTCGCGAAAAAAATTTGCTTTTCGAATATTCGCGCTCAACACTACCCAGCACCCAGGCAGAGGAGAGAGGTCCCGTAACAGAGAATCTGGCTTCATGTCAGCAGAGAATCAGTCTTCATATCATAGCAGAGAATCAGGCTTCACGTCACCCACCACTGTAAGAGTCAATTTTCATAAATTTAGGCCCAGAACCCAGGCAGAGGAGAAAGGTCCCGTAACAGACAATCTGGCTTCATGTCAGCAGAGAATCAGTCTTCATATCATAGCAGAGAATCAGGCTTCACGTCACCCACCACTGCAACAGTCAATTGTCATAAATTTAGGCCCAGCACCCAGGCAGAGGAGAGAGCTCCCGTAACAGAGGATCTGGCTTCATGTCAGCAGAGAATCAGTCTGCATGTCATAGCAGAGAATGAGGCTTCACGTCACCCACCACTGCAACAGTCCATTGGCATATATTTAGGCCTAGCACACAGGCAGAGCAGAGAGGTCCCGTAACAGACAATCTGGCTTCATGTCAGCAGAGAATCAGTCTGCATGTCATAGCAGAGAATGAGGCTTCACGTCACCCACCACTGCAACAGTCCATTGGCATATATTTAGGCCTAGCACACAGGCAGAGCAGAGAGGTCCCGTAACAGACAATCTGGCTTCATGTCAGCAGAGAATCAGTCTGCATGTCATAGCAGAGAATGAGGCTTCACGTCACCCACCACTGCAACAGTCCATTGGCATATATTTAGGCCTAGCACACAGGCAGAGCAGAGAGGTCCCGTAACAGACAATCTGGCTTCATGTCAGCAGAGAATCAGTCTGCATGTCATAGCAGAGAATGAGGCTTCACGTCACCCACCACTGCAACAGTCCATTGGCATATATTTAGGCCTAGCACACAGGCAGAGCAGAGAGGTCCCGTAACAGACAATCTGGCTTCATGTCAGCAGAGAATCAGTCTGCATGTCATAGCAGAGAATGAGGCTTCACGTCACCCACCACTGCAACAGTCCATTGGCATATATTTAGGCCTAGCACACAGGCAGAGCAGAGAGGTCCCGTAACAGACAATCTGGCTTCATGACAGCAGAGAATCAGTCTGCATGTCATAGCAGAGAATGAGGCTTCACGTCAGCCACCACTGCAACAGTCCATTGGCATATATTTAGGCCTAGCACACAGGCAGAGCAGAGAGGTCCCGTAACAGACAATCTGGCTTCATGACAGCAGAGAATCAGTCTGCATGTCATAGCAGAGAATCAGGCTTCACGTCAGCCACCACTGCAACAGTCCATTGTCATAAATTTAGGCCCAGCACCCAGGCAGAGGAGAGAGGTCCCGTAACAGAGAATCTGGCTTCATGTCAGCAGAGAATCAGTCTTCATATCATAGCAGAGAATCAGGCTTCACGTCACCCACCACTGTAAGAGTCAATTTTCATAAATTTAGGCCCAGAACCCAGGCAGAGGAGAAAGGTCCCGTAACAGACAATCTGGCTTCATGTCAGCAGAGAATCAGTCTTCATATCATAGCAGAGAATCAGGCTTCACGTCACCCACCACTGCAACAGTCAATTTTCATAAATTTAGGCCCAGAACCCAGGCAGAGGAGAAAGGTCCCGTAACAGACAATCTGGCTTCATGTCAGCAGAGAATCAGTCTTCATATCATAGCAGAGAATCAGGCTTCACGTCACCCACCACTGCAACAGTCAATTGTCATAAATTTAGGCCCAGCACCCAGGCAGAGGAGAGAGCTCCCGTAACAGAGGATCTGGCTTCATGTCAGCAGAGAATCAGTCTGCATGTCATAGCAGAGAATGAGGCTTCACGTCACCCACCACTGCAACAGTCCATTGGCATATATTTAGGCCTAGCACACAGGCAGAGGAGAGGTTCATTCAACTTTGGGTAGCCTCGCAATATAATGGTAAAATGAAAATAAAAATAGGATTGAATGAGGAAGTGCCCTGGAGTCCAATAATATATGGTTATGGGGAGGTAGTTAATGTCTAATCTGGACAAGGGACGGACAGGTCCTGTGGGATCCATGCCTGGTTCATTTTTATGAACGTCAGCTTGTCCACATTGGCTGTAGACAGGCGGCTGCGTTTGTCTGTAATGACGCCCCCTGCCGTGCTGAATACACGTTCAGACAAAACGCTGGCTGCCGGGCAGGCCAGCACCTCCAAGGCATAAAAGGCTAGCTCTGGCCACGTGGACAATTTAGAGACCCAGAAGTTGAATGGGGCCGAACCATCAGTCAGTACGTGGAGGGGTGTGCACACGTACTGTTCCACCATGTTAGTGAAATGTTGCCTCCTGCTAACACGTTGCGTATCAGGTGGTGGTGCAGTTAGCTGTGGCGTGTTGACAAAAGTTTTCCACATCTCTGCCATGCTAACCCTGCCCTCAGAGGAGCTGGCCGTGACACAGCTGCCTTGGCGACCTCTTGCTCCTCCTCTGCCTTGGCCTTGGGCTTCCACTTGTTCCCCTGTGACATTTGGGAATGCTCTCAGTAGCGTGTCTACCAACGTGCGCTTGTACTCGCGCATCTTCCTATCACGCTCCAGTGCAGGAAGTAAGGTGGGCACATTGTCTTTGTAGCGTGGATCCAGCAGGGTGGCAACCCAGTAGTCCGCACAGGTTAAAATGTGGGCAACTCTGCTGTCGTTGCGCAGGCACTGCAGCATGTAGTCGCTCATGTGTGCCAGGCTGCCCAGGGATAAGGACAAGCTGTCCTCTGTGGGAGGCGTATCGTCATCGTCCTGCCTTTCCCCCCAGCCACGCACCAGTGATGGACCCGAGCTGCGTTGGGTGCCACCCCGCTGTGACCATGCTTCATCCTCATCCTCCTCCACCTCCTCCTCATCCTCGTCCTCCTCGTCCTCCAGTAGTGGGCCCTGGCTGGCCACATTTGTACCTGGCCTCTGCTGTTGCCAAAAACCTCCCTCTGAGTCACTTCGAAGAGACTGGCCTGAAAGTGCTAAAAATGACCCCTCTTCCTCCTCCTCCTCCTCCTCCTCCTGGGCCACCTCCTCTTCCATCATCGCCCTAAGTGTTTTCTCAAGGAGACATAGAAGTGGTATTGTAACGCTGATAACGGTGTCATCGCCACTGGCCATGTTGGTGGAGTACTCGAAACAGCGCAACAGGGCACACAGGTCTCGCATGGAGGCCCAGTCATTGGTGGTGAAGTGGTGCTGTTCTGTAGTGCGACTGACCCGTGCGTGCTGCAGCTGAAACTCCACTATGGCCTGCTGCTGCTCGCACAGTCTGTCCAGCATGTGCAAGGTGGAGTTCCACCTGGTGGGCACGTCGCATATGAGGCGGTGAGCGGGAAGGCCGAAGTTACGCTGTAGCGCAGACAGGCGAGCAGCAGCAGGATGTGAACGCCGGAAGCGCGAACAGACGGCCCGCACTTTATGCAGCAGCTCTGACATGTCGGGGTAGTTGTGAATGAACTTCTGCACCACCAAATTCAGCACATGCGCCAAGCAAGGGATGTGCGTCAAATTGGCTAGTCCCAGAGCTGCAACGAGATTTCGCCCATTATCACACACCACCAGGCCGGGCTTGAGGCTCACCGGCAGCAACCACTCGTCGGTCTGTTGTTCTATACCCCGCCACAACTCCTGTGCGGTGTGGGGCCTGTCCCCCAAACATATGAGTTTCAGAATGGCCTGCTGACGTTTACCCCGGGCTGTGCTGAAGTTGGTGGTGAAGGTGTGTGGCTGACTGGATGAGCAGGTGGAAGAAGAGGAGGAGGAAGCCGAGAAGGAGGAGGTGGCAACAGGAGGCAAAGAATGTTGCCCTGCGATCCTTGGCGGCGGAAGGACGTGCGCCAAACAGCTCTCCGCCTGGGGCCCAGCTGCCACTACATTTACCCAGTGTGCAGTTAGGGAGATATAGCGTCCCTGGCCGTGCTTACTGGTCCACGTATCTGTGGTTAGGTGGACCTTGCTACAGATGGCGTTGCGCAGTGCACACTTGATTTTATCGGATACTTGGTTGTGCAGGGAAGGCACGGCTCTCTTGGAGAAGTAGTGCCGGCTGGGAACAACATACTGTGGGACAGCAAGCGACATGAGCTGTTTGAAGCTGTCTGTGTCCACCAGCCTAAATGACAGCATTTCATAGGCCAGTAGTTTAGAAATGCTGGCATTCAGGGCCAGGGATCGAGGGTGGCTAGGTGGGAATTTACGCTTTCTATCAAATGTTTGTGAGATGGAGAGCTGAACGCTGGCGTGTGACATGGTTGAGACGCTTGGTGACGGAGGTGGTGGTGGTGGTGTTGGTGGTACATCCCCTGTTTGCTGGGCGGCAGGTGCCAACGTTCCTCCAGAGGCGGAGGAAGAGGCCGAGGCGGCAGCAGCAGAATAGGCCGAGGCGGCAGCAGCAGAAGAGGTAGCAGGGGGAGCCTGAGTGACTTCCTTGGTTTTAAGGTGTTTACTCCACTGCAGTTCATGCTTTGCATGCAGGTGCCTGGTCATGCAGGTTGTGCTCAGGTTCAGAACGTTAATGCCTCGCTTCAGGCTCTGATGGCACAGCGTGCAAACCACTCGGGTCTTGTCGTCAGCACATTGTTTGAAGAAGTGCCATGCCAGGGAACTCCTTGAAGCTGCCTTTGGGGTGCTCGGTCCCAGATGGCGGCGGTCAGTAGCAGGCGGAGTCTCTTGGCGGCGGGTGTTCTGCTTTTGCCCACTGCTCCCTCTTTTGCTACGCTGTTGGCTCGGTCTCACCACTGCCTCTTCCTCCGAACTGTGAAAGTCAGTGGCACGACCTTCATTCCATGTGGGGTCTAGGACCTCATCGTCCCCTGCATCGTCTTCCACCCAGTCTTGATCCCTGACCTCCTGTTCAGTCTGCACACTGCAGAAAGACGCAGCAGTTGGCACCTGTGTTTCGTCATCATCAGAGACATGCTGAGGTGGTATTCCCATGTCCTCATCATCAGGAAACATAAGTGGTTGTGCGTCAGTGCATTCTATGTCTTTCACCGCTGGGGAAGGGCTAGGTGGATGCCCTTGGGAAACCCTGCCAGCGGAGTCTTCAAACAGCATAAGAGACTGCTGCATAACTTGAGGCTGAGACAGTTTCCCTGGTATGCATGGGGGTGATGTGACAGACTGATGGGGTTGGTTTTCAGGCGCCATCTGTGCGCTTTCTGCAGAAGACTGGGTGGGAGATAATGTGAACGTGCTGGATCCACTGTCGGCCACCCAATTGACTAATGCCTGTACCTGCTCAGGCCTTACCATCCTTAGAACGGCATTGGGCCCCACCATATATCGCTGTAAATTCTGGCGGCTACTGGGACCTGAGGTAGTTGGTACACTAGGACGTGTGGATGTGGCAGAACGGCCACGTCCTCTCCCAGCACCAGAGGGTCCACTAACACCACCACGACCATGTCCACGTCCGCGTCCCTTACTAGATGTTTTTCTCATTGTTATGGTTCACCACAACAACAAATATATTATTTGGCCCAATGTATTGTATTCAAATTCAGCGGGATATAAATTTGAGGCCTAGTATTTAGGCGCTGGGTGACCGGTATGGATTTAGTGACAGAATTAGACTTGGAAATGCACAGAAGCGTGTGTGTGTGAAGTTATTCTGAATGACCCTATGTGCACCTTGAATATTATATACCCTTTTAGGGATAGATTTCAAATAGCTCTGATATAGCAGAAACCACTAAATTATGAAATTGCTAAATTGGGAATTGTACTTCAACCCAGAACAAAAAATGTGCTTTGACGGACACTAAATATCTTGCCCAGCAACAACAGTACAACGGTGGGTAACGAGAGATTTAGAGGGAATTAAATTTGAGGCCTAGTATTTAGGCGCTGGGTCACCGGTATGGATTTAGTGACAGAATTAGACTTGGAAATACACAGTAGCGGGTGTGTGTGAAGTTATTCTGAATGACCCTATGTGCACCTTCAATATTATATACCCTTTTAGGGATAGATTTCAAATAGCTCTGATATAGCAGAAACCACTAAATTATGAAATTGCTAAATTGGGAATTGTACTTCAACCCAGAACAAAAAATGTGCTTTGACGGACACTAAATATCTTGCCCAGCAACAACAGTACAGCGGTGGGTAACGAGAGATTTAGAGGGAATTAAATTTGAGGCCTAGTATTTAGGCGCTGGGTCACCGGTATGGATTTAGTGACAGAATTAGACTTGGAAATGCACAGAAGCGTGTGTGTGAAGTTATTCTGAATGACCCTATGTGCACCTTCAATATTATATACCCTTTTAGGGATAGATTTCAAATAGCTCTGATATAGCAGGAACCACTAAATTATGAAATTGCTAAATTGGGAATTGTACTTCAACCCAGAACAAAAAATGTGCTTTGACGGGCACTAAATAACTTTCCCAGCTACAACAGGACAACGGTAACGAGAGATTTAGAGGGATTTAAATTTGAGGCCTAGTATTTAGGCGCTGGGTGACAGGTATGGGTTTAGTGACAGAATTAGACTTGGAAATACACAGTAGCGGGTGTGTGTGAAGTTATTCTGAATGACCCTATGTGCACCTTCAATATTATATACCCTTTTAGGGATAGATTTCAAATAGCTCTGATATAGCAGAAACCACTAAATTATGAAATTGCTAAATTGGGAATTGTACTTCAACCCAGAACAAAAAATGTGCTTTGACGGACACTAAATATCTTGCCCAGCAACAACAGTACAGCGGTGGGTAACGAGAGATTTAGAGGGAATTAAATTTGAGGCCTAGTATTTAGGCGCTGGGTCACCGGTATGGATTTAGTGACAGAATTAGACTTGGAAATGCACAGAAGCGTGTGTGTGAAGTTATTCTGAATGACCCAATGTGCACCTTCAATATTATATACCCTTTTAGGGATAGATTTCAAATAGCACTGATATAGCAGGAACCACTAAATTATGAAATTGCTAAATTGGGAATTGTACTTCAACCCAGAACAAAAATGTGCTTTGACGGACACTAAATAACTTTCCCAGCTACAACAGGACAACGGTAACGAGAGATTTAGAGGGATTAAATTTGAGGCCTAGTATTTAGGCGCTGGGTGACAGGTATGGGTTTAGTGACAGAATTAGACTTGGAAATACACAGTAGCGGGTGTGTGTGAAGTTATTCTGAATGACCCTATGTGCACCTTCAATATTATATACCCTTTTAGGGATAGATTTCAAATAGCTCTGATATAGCAGAAACCACTAAATTATGAAATTGCTAAATTGGGAATTGTACTTCAACCCAGAACAAAAAATGTGCTTTGACGGACACTAAATATCTTGCCCAGCAACAACAGTACAGCGGTGGGTAACGAGAGATTTAGAGGGAATTAAATTTGAGGCCTAGTATTTAGGCGCTGGGTCACCGGTATGGATTTAGTGACAGAATTAGACTTGGAAATGCACAGAAGCGTGTGTGTGAAGTTATTCTGAATGACCCAATGTGCACCTTCAATATTATATACCCTTTTTGGGATAGATTTCAAATAGCTCTGATATAGCAGGAACCACTAAATTATGAAATTGCTAAATTGGGAATTGTACTTCAACCCAGAACAAAAAATGTGCTTTGACGGGCACTAAATAACTTTCCCAGCTACAACAGGACAACGGTAACGAGAGATTTAGAGGGATTTAAATTTGAGGCCTAGTATTTAGGCGCTGGGTGACAGGTATGGGTTTAGTGACAGAATTAGACTTGGAAATACACAGTAGCGGGTGTGTGTGAAGTTATTCTGAATGACCCTATGTGCACCTTCAATATTATATACCCTTTTAGGGATAGATTTCAAATAGCTCTGATATAGCAGAAACCACTAAATTATGAAATTGCTAAATTGGGAATTGTACTTCAACCCAGAACAAAAAATGTGCTTTGACGGACACTAAATATCTTGCCCAGCAACAACAGTACACCGGTGGGTAACGAGAGATTTAGAGGGAATTAAATTTGAGGCCTAGTATTTAGGCGCTGGGTCACCGGTATGGATTTAGTGACAGAATTAGACTTGGAAATACACAGTAGCGGGTGTGTGTGAAGTTATTCTGAATGACCCTATGTGCACCTTCAATATTATATACCCTTTTTGGGATAGATTTCAAATAGCTCTGATATAGCAGGAACCACTAAATTATGAAATTGCTAAATTGGGAATTGTACTTCAACCCAGAACAAAAAATGTGCTTTGACGGGCACTAAATAACTTTCCCAGCTACAACAGGACAACGGTAACGAGAGATTTAGAGGGATTTAAATTTGAGGCCTAGTATTTAGGCGCTGGGTGACAGGTATGGGTTTAGTGACAGAATTAGACTTGGAAATACACAGTAGCGGGTGTGTGTGAAGTTATTCTGAATGACCCTATGTGCACCTTCAATATTATATACCCTTTTTGGGATAGATTTCAAATAGCTCTGATATAGCAGAAACCACTAAATTATGAAATTGCTAAATTGGGAATTGTACTTCAACCCAGAACAAAAAATGTGCTTTGACGGACACTAAATATCTTGCCCAGCAACAACAGTACAGCGGTGGGTAACGAGAGATTTAGAGGGAATTAAATTTGAGGCCTAGTATTTAGGCGCTGGGTCACCGGTATGGATTTAGTGACAGAATTAGACTTGGAAATACACAGTAGCGGGTGTGTGTGAAGTTACTCTGAATGACCCTATGTGCACCTTCAATATTATATACCCTTTTTGGGATAGATTTCAAAGAGCTCTGATATAGCAGGAACCACTAAATTATGAAATTGCTAAATTGGGAATTGTATTTCAACCCAGAACAAGAAATGTGCTTGAACGGACACTAAATAACTCGCCCAGCTACAGCACTAGGGACAGATTTAGCTGGATATAAATTTGAGGCCTAGTATTTAGGCGCTGGGTGACCGGTATGGATTTAGTGACAGAATTAGACTGGGATATGGCCAAAAAATGAACAGACTATTGCTGGTTAAATGCACTTGGTGTCACAGCTTCACCCTGATGTAGGCTTTAGCCAAAAAACAACCACACCATTGAGGGTTAAATGCACTTGGTCGCAGCTTGTGCTGGCGCACCACAAGACACAAAATGGCCGCCGATCACCCCAGAAAAATGAGACTGACAAACGGTCTGTGCAGCCTAAAAACAGTGAGCAATTGAGGATCAGCAGCTCAATGATCCACAGCTGCAGATCGATCAGTTAATCAAGTCCTTTGGAGGAGTTAATCTGCCTAATCTCGCCCTACTGTCGCAGCCGCAACCTCTCCCTACGCTAATCAGAGCAGAGTGACGGGCGGCGCTATGTGACTCCAGCTTAAATAGAGGCTGGGTCACATGGTGCTCTGGCCAATCACAGCCATGCCAATAGTAGGCATGGCTGTGATGGCCTCTTGGGGCAAGTAGTATGACGCTTGTTGATTGGCTGCTTTGCAGCCTTTCAAAAAGCGCCAAGAAAGCGTCACAAAAGCGCGAAGAAAGCGACGAACACCGAACCCGAACCCGGACTTTTACGAAAATGTCCGGGTTCGGGTCCGTGTCACGGACACCCCAAAATTCGGTACGAACCCGAACTATACAGTTCGGGTTCGCTCATCCCTATTAAGGAGGTTTTTTAGTTCTGATCTGAGATCATTAAGTTGGGAGAGGTGGGAGGTTAGTAAGGACTTCTTGTGTATCTCTTCTAATTTTTGGATTTCTGAAAGGAGCTGTTCCATCTTCGCCGTCCTCTCTTTTTTGAGTTGGATTCCAAGTTTGATGAATTGCCCTCTTATATAAGCTTTATGTGCATCCCACACCACATGGGGGGAGGTCTCAGGAATGGCGTTTAGGTGGAAGTACTCCTCCAGGTGGCTTCGTACTTGCTTTTTAAGTTCCGGGATGGTAATTAGTTGTTCGTTTAACCTCCATTTGAATGCTTTGGGCGTGTTTTGGGGGATGGTAATCAATAAGTAAATGGGGGAGTGGTCTGAGAGGTGTTTAGAACCAATCTTGGCATTTGTGCAAAATTGGAGGTGTTCTTTAGAGATAAAAAGATAATCCGGTCTGTGGTAGGAATGATGCATATTGGAATAAAAAGTGTAGTCCCTATCTAGGGGGTTTAGGATTCTCCAAACATCCACCAACTGAAGAGAGTTGAGTTGTTTGTGGATAATCCTAAGCTTTTTTTGGGAGAGAGACGATTTCTTAGAGGTGGAATCTAAAATGGGATTAAGTGAGATGTTAAAATCCCCGCCCATAACGACTATACCTTCTTTAAACTTTTCTACTACAGGAGAGATTTCGTTATACCATTTGTGTTGAAGGGTGTTAGGGGCGTAAATATTGATAAATGTGTATACCTGGTTCGCAAAAGTACCTTTCACCATTATGTAACGGCCTTCCGGATCTTGTATATGGGAGACATGTTGGAATGAACTACCTTTTTTGAAACCAATGCTGACTCCTCTGGAAGCTGAAGAGTCGGATCCGCTATGATACCACACTGGAAAATTAGAAAATGAAAAGTTAGGATAGTGATCAGTTTTATAGTGTGTCTCCTGAAGGAAAATAATAGAGCAATTCTCTTTTTTCAGTAGAGAGAATATCTGAGCTCTTTTTGAAGGTGATTTTAAGCCTTTGACATTATATGAGGAAATTTGGAGATCCGTCATGGTATAAGCAATAGGGAGTATCTCATAAACGCTATCGTGGCTCGGGTGTAGACGGATTCCAAGTCTCCAGCCTCCAGAGGAGCAAACACCTCGCTTACATGACTTAGATTGTCACCAAAGCTCAAGTTTTTCATAGCAGCTTAGTGTCCCAGTAAACTAACAATAACATAAACCAAAAGTGAGCAATATGCCCAGGTTAGTGTACGAGCCATTGCTGAACAGTACAACAAATAACTTTTAGAATTACTTTGAGTAGTGTTAGTTAGTGGTAAGGAGGGGGGAGGGAAATGGATTAGGTATCAATAGGAACACCCTATGAAGAAGTTAGTAACCATCTGGTCGAACAATAGGTGTGTGACTATAGAGAATATACCGTATCTCTAAAGAAGCAAGTTGACAGGAGAGAGAATTGGGATAGATATAAGAGCATTTAAAGAGAAAAGCGGAAATTGAATCAATATTCTTTAGCAGCGTATACTTAGTGGTGATTAATTGGATATCAATTGTCCACTTGTAAACGTCTTGGAGATGGACCTCGGGTGTTTTTCCTGTGTCTTTGAGACTTCGGTGTTCGCTGTTTTTCCCAAGGATCCAAGTTGGGTATTTCTGGAAGCTCTAGGAGGTCCTGAAAAGGGTCCCAATTTTGGATGTTTAAAGGACCGCAGCCTAGCAGATTATATAGTGACTCTAATGCCTGATGTGAGGTGATAGACAGTCTGCGTCATTCAAACATAAAGGAGACCCCAAAAGGAAAGGACCAACAGTAAAGAATCTTCTTCGACCTAAGCCAATCTGTGAGAGGTTTAAGTGCTCTTCTCTTCCTCAGGGTGGACTGGGCCAGGTCTTGGAAGATGAGGATGTCTTTTCCTTCCCATTGTATGGGGCCTCCGGATCTTGCTTTATACATGATCGCTTCCTTCACTGGGAATGCCAGGAACCTACAGATCACGTCCCTGGGAGGTTCAGACGATGCAGGTCTTGGTTTTAAAGCCCTATGGGACCTCTCCAGGATAACTTTGTGGGCTGTGTCAGGTCCCAGAAGCATGAGGCATATCTGTACTACTGTGTAGGAAAGATCTCCTGCGGATACAGATTCGGGGATGCCACGGAAGCGAAGGTTGTTGCGTCTTCCTCTGTTCTCCTGGTCTTCAATTGCGCTGTATAAGCTATAAAGATTTTTTTGAATCAGGGAGACGCTATTTGTGACCGCTTTCTGATGTTGAATGAACGCTTGCCTGGTTTTCTTCCAGGGTCTCTACTCTTCTCCCTATCTGCCTCACATCAAGTTTAATGGATGATAGGTCAGAGCTGATAGGTTCTAATGCAGAGGATAGCGAAGACGCCAGGGCTTCTTTCAGGAAAGATCTGGAGATGGGGAGGTTGTCTATCTTCTCTCCACTTTCCCATTCTTGGGCTGGGATTTCCGCCTGTTTGCGGCTTGAGGCGTTCGGAGTGTCTGGCGCCATTTTTTGTTCTCTGGCTGCAAACGTAGTAGCTGCTTTTTTCAAAAAATTATCCATCTCTCCATTTGTTGGATTTGATCTTTGCTGGCCAGCTGCTTCCCCAGCTTTGGAGCCACCTATTTTTATCATCTTGGTTAACTCAGACTGGTATGCCATGCTATTAGGGTGAATATTGGTTATGGCAGCAAGGTTAGGCAATCTCGCTCTGTATTTTCTTTACCCTTTTTTTATTTTTTTCCTATTATGTTATAAGGCCTAAATTGTTGCAGCTAGAGATATTTTGTCATTTTGGCCCCCAAATATGACACTGTCCCTTTAAATCTGGGTCCAGGTATGACACTGTCCCTTTAAATCTGGTAGTGCAGAGTGAAAACCCCACGATAGCCTGCAGATTTCTGGACCTTAAACTGATCTGACAGGGGGGGGGGGGGGCAGGAAAGGTGAATAATTGCTGTTAAACAGAGTTATGGTAGGGATGTGAAGCTTGTTGTATACTTGATGCGATCTATACTGGGAGCGATCTTTACTGGGAGAGATCGCTCAAATCTTCAACAGCCAGTCCCTGCAGCTGTCCGGCACCTTTATCAGAGGACTTCCACTGGTTATTATTTGATTTGTTTAACAGGGGAGATGTTTGCCTCCGGTGACAGGCTATGTGAGCGCTCTGTCGGATTCACAAGATGGCGCCCGCACCGGAATGAGACAGGGGCGAGTCTCCGTTTTCACCTTTGATCCACTACAAATCCAGGCCGGGGATTTTTCCGTCCGCTAGGCCTCAAACTTTGATCTGTGACGGAGCGGTTTTCCGGCCCCTCAGAATGATCAAGACAGGGCAGATGTTGCTAGGTGTCTCTCCTTGCCCTAAGCTTTTGACCTAAATCCCTGAAATAATTTTAAGGACTCTACCTTTAACTTTGTCATTGGTTCTGATATGGACCATGACCGCTGGATCTTCTCCAGCTCCTCCCAGTAATCTGTCAACCTGATCCTCGATGTGTCGAACTCTAGCACCAGGAAGACAGCAGGTACCAATCCTATTCGCGCCTGCAAGAAGAGGTCGGTTAAAAGATGTGTTTGTCACTTCAGATATATGATCATTATTGCAGCCAACCCATTGACAGCCAGCCTCTGGATCCAGACTCAGAGAACGCCTAGACCAACAGATGTCCGACTACATCGTGTTAATGGCCGATGTGGACGCTGTGAGAAGCGAGGAACCCCTTGACTACTGGGTGTGCAAGCTTGACCTGTGGCCAGAGCTGGCACAATTTGCCATGGAACTCTTTGCATGCCCCTCGTCGAGTGTCTTGTCCGAAAAGACGTTCAGCTCAGCAGGAAGGATCGTAACTGATAAGCGAACTCGCCTAGCTCACGATAGTGTGGACTACCTCACATTTTTAAAAATGAACGAGGCATGGATCTCGGACAAATTCAACACCTGTGATGACCATGTGTAATTGAATTTCCTCATGCCAGCCCACACATATCCGCCACCACCCAGAACAAATAATGGTCCTTGCCTTATGCATATACAGCAGCATAAAACTCCTTTTATGTCAGGTGAATGCCTAATTTTTGGGGCCTATACTGGTTAAATATTTCTCCATTGACCCCCGAATGTACCTCTAGCCACAGAATCCAAAGTTCTTTGCTATCAGGTGAATCCCTATTGGCTAATTCTTAAGGTCTGTACGGGCCGACAGTTACATATTTATCCTGTGACTGCCTAATGTACCTCCAGCCACAGAATCCAAAGTTCTTTGCTGTCAGGTGAATGCCTATTGGCAAATTTTTGGGGCCTGTACTGGCCGACAGTTACATTTTTATCCTGTAACCACCTAATGTACCTCCAGCCACAGAATCCAAAGTTCTTTGCTGTCAGGTGAATTCCTATTGGCTAATTTTCGTGGCCTGTACTGGCCGACAGTTCAATTTTTATCCTCTGACCGTCTAATGTACCTACAAGCACAAAATCCAAAGTTCTTTGCTGTCAGGTAAATGCTTATTGGCTAATTTTAGAGGCCTGTACTGGCCGACAGTTATATATTTATCCTGCGACCGCCTAATGTACCTGCTGCCACAGAATCCAAAGTTCTTTGCTGTCAGGTGAATTCCTATTGCCTAATATTTGGGGCCTGTACTGGTTGACAGTTACATTTTCATCCTATGACCACCTATTGTACCTCCAGCCACAGAGTTCAAAGTTTTTTGCTGTCAAGTGAATGCCATAGACGCCTAACATAGACGTATTCCTATATAATAAATGACCACCTAATTGTATTTTTTTTTTTTTTTTTTTTATAAATCTCTTTATTGAAATGAGAATTATCACAGGTTACGCATTCCAACTACAGATCATAGATTACAATTCGTTACAGACCAGTGATGCATAGAACAGCAGGCATCTGTACAATTATTCTCAAATCATCCACATTTTCATTTTTAACCCAAAACCTCCCCCCGAATACCCCTCCCCAACCCCCAACCACCCCCCCTATGCAACCCATCCCCTGCACTCTCATCTGGGACCAAGTCGATACATCCTCTCCGGTTGTAGCCACAAATTGGCGTCTAGTGGGGTCTGTCTAGGTGTCAAGCTTCCCTAGTTTATTAGCTAGTTGCGCTGCCAAGTACCATTTGGTCATCTTAAAAGGAGCCATCAGTTCCTGAATTTCGCAGTGTGAAAGTCGCTTCTCAATGAACTCTCTCCACTTCTTAATAAATTTTCCAAGCAGTCCCTCCTTATCCCGTTCCACCTCCAACCTTTCCAGGTACAAAACATTTTTCATTATCCCCAGCACCTCCGACCATGCCGGGACTCCCTCCTCCAACCAATGCCTCAGAAGAGCCTTTTTAACTGCCATTAGCATTATGTGTACCCCCCCCCCCCCCCCCTTAGCTACCACCGTTCCTAAATCTTCTTCTTGATTTTTTTGGGACGTAATGAAAAATGCATTGTTGAGGCGACGCCCTCACTTCCTCCCCCCAGATTTCCTTTATCGCGACTATTGCTTTCTCCCACAATGGCTTCACCTTTGGGCATTCCCACAAAGCATGAAGGAGTCCCGCCTTCGCGAGGGTACACTTGGGGCAATGCCGCAGGTAGTGGGCAGGAGCATCCTGATAGGACAGATTAAAGGCATAAGTCGCCCTGTGCAAAATGCGCAGCTGTGTTTCTCTCCATTGTTCATTGCAAACTGCCTTCCGCACTAACTCCAGGCCCTCCCTCATCTTCCTCGCTATGGCCTGGTCGTTCAGTTCCCTAGCCCAAGGTTTAAAAGCCTCCTTTACTACCCCTATCATCTGTATGCTATGTAGCCTTTGATATAACTCAGAGAGGGACATATGCGACCCGTCTTTGCCCAACAGCGCTGTGAACCAAGTGAGCCTGTCCGGATCACCCAGCGAAATTGCCTGTGCCCTACAATAACTCCGAATTTGCAGGAAAGGGAAGTAGCTAGTCTCCGTTAGATCATACCGTCCCTTAACCTGCTCCCAGTCCAGCAGTTGGCAACCGTCGACTCTTAATAAGTCATTAAGTGACATAATATTCTTTGCCCTCCAACCACCTAATTGTATTATCATTCGGGGGTAGGGCTAATATATGTTTATATTATATAGATTCTAGTGTATTATACTGTGCCCTGTATTTCCCAGTAGAAAATGATCCTTTGGAAACACAGTTCTCATCCCTGACCACCAGGAAAAGGTAGCGCTCTGTCAGTACATGGCGGCCTCCCCTCTCCGCCACGCTGCTCTGCTGTGTACTGGTGCTTATTCTGACACTAGGGCTGGGTTCACATCCTATTTTAGCCATCCATTTAATGCATATCAAAGATGTATGCGTTAACAGATGCCTCAGACTGATGCCATACATTGGCGTCAGTCCACCATACAGTTCCATGATAAAAAAAAAATAATTACGTTAACGTATGCATTTTTTAAATGGACTCTGCAGGATACAAAAAGTGGAGTGCTATTGTGGGACTATTTGTGTACTTCTAGTAAGTGTTTGCTGGCTGCAAATATGATCTGAAGGTTTTTCAGGTTCGCCTGCCATTAAAGTGAATAGGGCCCACTGCGAACATGCGGTTCGCGAAAATTTGATGGCGAACACGCATTTGCGTTCGCGAATCGTCCTAGCCGATGTTCGTCCATCACTAGTGGCAGGACTATGATCTCATGACAGGCATCCATGCCCCTTTTGATGCACCCCATAATCTAATTGGCCCTAGAAGCAGCTGCCTGATGCTGCCTTTTCCATGCTGGTGTTACCCAGTGTTTTGCCATTTAGTACATTATATGCTAGTGACATGTATTTTTCCTTCCCGTGTGCATAACTGACCAAGCCTCCAATCTCTCCAGATCCATCTCCAGCTGTATACTGTCCTCTTTGGTGTTAGTTACCTAGTTTAGTGTAATTTAAATTGTACTTTGCAAGCCTTCCACAAGATCATTAATAAAAATATTGAATAGAATAGGGCCCAATACTGACCCCTGTGGTCAGGAGCAGACTGGCAACTTAAAATGGCCCTGGAAAAACTACTAAAAGTGGCCTTGTTTTGTAGTTGGGTCCAAATTGATGGAAGGCAGGGCCAGCAATACCATATTGTGGCACATTATACCACCCCAACAGAGCCTAACACCTAACTGCCATGAGGAAGGCCCAGGCGTCCCCCTGGGCATCACCCCACTCCAAAACTTGCCTGTAAGGTCTATGGCCAATCCTCCCCTGCCTGTGGTATTCCACTAGTGATAGTGACTCAATCCGAGTGTGTACAGTTAATAACCACACTCTGTTTTCTATCACTGAACCAGTTATTTAACAAAATACACTCATTTTCCCCCAGTCCAAGCATTCTCATTTTACATACTAACCTTTTTTGTGGCACAGTATGAAATGCTTTGGAGAAGTCAAGATCCATTGACTCGCCGTGGTCAAGTCTAGAACATCTGCTCTGCTCTGTGCCATCCCGAGTGGTTTTGCCCCGCATGTGCTGCTGGAGCTTGGGGACGCCAAAGCCAACGTAGATTTTGCTGTATGTTGCTATATAGATAAACTTCAAATATAACTGTATACATTCAATGCTCAACTAGCGGAGCCGAGCTGGCAGCCAATGGAAGCATAGAGGAGGACCACACTGCTGCAGAATTTGTAAGTTATATCCCCCAGAATTGTTGCCAACATTAACAGTTATCACAAAAGGAGTTATCTTATAGGACACAGTATATTTGACATTGGGACAAATAGTTAAGGCTGCATGCAGCCTGTAATTGTGGGAGGGGCCAGGTCCCCTTCTTAAACCCCCTGCTCACAACCCCCATTGCCGCGTTCGCTCCTCCGTGTTTTTGTGACTCACGTCACTTCCGGTAGGTATCGCCGGCTGGTAAGTGCGCCGGCCGCCTCACACCGCGTGTCCCCGGTCGTCCCGCTCCCCCTCCTCCTCAGGCTCGCCGTCTCGGGGGCGCACAGCCTCGCACACCGCCCCGTCCTCGCGGGCTCCGGTCAGACCGTACTCTCGCGAGAGGTCGGGCCCTGCCGCGGACAGGTCCCGATCGCAGCGGCCGGCTGCCGTTCCCTGCGCCGGCTGCTGGGAGGTGGAGGGGGGGGGGAGAGCGGAGGAGGAGCCCCGACCGCTGCCATGACTCCCTCACACAGCGGGCGGCACGCCAGCCGCCCACGCCTCCCCACGTGTATGTGCATTCACTCCGGATGTCAGACTAGGGCATACTGCGAGCCAGGTCCCCTGCGGCATGTCATTGTCAATGTTGGGCTAATTCTACATCTCACTTGAATGCCACCCTGTGTGTTGCCATCACATTCTCGCAGGTATGTTGAGACTCACTACATGAACACACGTGCCATTTGGCATGTGTTCCATCCTGGTCCTCCGTGTCCGAGAATACTCAACCCCTTGGCTCCCAGCGTCGTGCATGCACAGCGCTGGCAGAGTCTTCAAACATGGCACTTGCTGGCACGTGCGGTGGACAGCATAGCCAGCGGACCTCTGCGGTTCACTGCAAGCCTGCAACCAGCAATACTGCTGATTGCAGACACCCAAGGGTACTTGATGGATGCAGGCCGGCACTTCTCCACGTGCCACTGCTCCGCCTGTCCACCCTTCCGTGCCTCCTGCACCTGCCAGGCAAGCTGCACACACCCACTGCCACGCCTCCCGGGTCCGGCTATGGCCCCCCAGGCCTCCACGCCCCAGCCGGCCTCGCTCCTTCCCTTACAGCCGGGCCTTACGGGACCCCCGGTCATCGCCACCCCCATCCTCACATCTCTATTTCTTTTTTAGGTGCCAGTAGCATGCGTGGTTCCCGCCGTGCCTTGTCGCAGCAAGCTGACATCAGGTTTAGGTATTGGGCGGGGGTATTACGGTCTCACCAAAAAAAAAAAAAAAAAAGGGTATTTGTCTTTCCCACAGGTTGCAGAAGGTTGCTACCAACCACTTGCGGGAAGTTAATGCGGCGTTGCCTCCGTTCAGCATCTCCTACTCACCCTGTAGCGTTCAGGTGTCTTCTCTGTCATCCATACATTCACCCACGTTCGTAGCAGCCACGGTACACGGTCCCCATGTCCGTTCCAGCTGCCATATTGTTGTCTCTAATTCCAGGTCTCGCTTAAGTCTCGACCAGCGGCGGAACCATGTCTCAGGTCTCAGATATGGACGACGCGTTGTCCCTCCCGGGTACTTCGGTCTCTGGCCAAGGCGGGCCCGAGTCCCTCCGAAGATGGACCGTACCGAGGCTGGTGGCAGAGTTGAGCAGAAGGGGCATCAGGCACCCAGCCTCAGCCAGAAAGGTGGAGCTGTACAGGCTGTTGATGATGGAATCCGGTCCTCCTGAGAGAGAAGATCCGACCCCGTCCATCCAGCAGTCCTTGGTACAATTGCAGGCCTCAATGGATTCACTGGTCTCGTCCGTGGCCGACATCAGGTCCAGGGTGGTGGACTTGGAGGCCAGGGCACCGGCTCCATCCCAGGCGGTGGTCCCTCTCAGCGATCCCCCTCTGTATCAGCTTCCAGCTCCAGGTACGACCCCTGCCGCTCCCGTGGTGGCTCCGGCACACTTCGTGCTGGACAACATCAGGAAGGACATCTTGGCGGGCAAGGACGTGAATCTCGCGTCCATCCTGATCGCGTCCCACGATGCGGCTGACAACAAAACCTTTGACTGCGGGGAGATCTCGGTGGTCCTTCGGGCCAAAGATGGCCGCCTCAATCGCAAACTCACGGTGCCTGAGTTTGTCTTGGCCTTCAGCCTGTATAGGGATGTGATCTGCTCCGCCTACCCAGCTCGCCGGGAGGAGCTGGACACATACCTATACAGGGTCACTGATCTGGGGCACAAGTACGGCGGCACGGCTTTTTATGACTATCACCGCTCCTTTTCAGCCAAGGCCGCTGCCGCACTGACCCAGTTTCAGTTTTCTGTCAGTTGGGCCACCTTGGACATGGAATTGTTCTGCCGGCACTTTGCCGGTCTCCGGGCCCCCGCATGTTCGACGTGTCAGTCGATATTCCATGCCACCGAGTGGTGTCCCCAAACTGCCACGGCCCAGCCAGACAGGGTCATCCCAGGCCCCTCCGGGGTATCCTGCAGCCCCTCCTCCACCGATAAACTGGGCAGACCCATCGTGTACCTTGGCAACAGTCAAGTGTGCAACAATTTCAATTTCGGGTCATGTCTGTTCAGCGGGTGCAGGGCCCTGCACATCTGCTCCATTTGCTTCAGGGCTCATCCCAGGTCCACATGTCCCAAGAAGGCATCCAAGCGCCTATGACTGGCCGACTGCAACATCGACCTCCTGGCCCTCCTGTTACGGGAGCATCCGGTGCCGGGTTTTGCGGATTTCCTGATCACGGGCCTCTGCTTTGGCTTCGACACAGGGTTGGTGGCGCTCCCTCATTCCAACTGGGAGTGCGACAATCTGCAGTCGGCCAGAGCAGATCCTGCCGCTGTTCAGGAACTCCTGAACTTGGAGGTAGAGAAGGGGTTCCTCCTGGGCCCTTTCAGCCAAGTTCCCTTCTCTCGCTGGCGGATCAGCCCCATAGGCATTGTGTCCAAAAAGGACTCAAATAAAAAACTTCTGATTTACGACCTCTCCGCCCCCCATGGTTCTGTCATTCCCAGCATCAACTCGCTGATTCCTTCTGAGGAGTTCACCATGTCATATGCCTCCATTGACGAGGCCATCGCCCTCATCCTCAGCGCTGGGAAAGGCGCCTGGCTGTCCAAAGCTGACATAGCGGACGCTTTTAAACTGCTGCCCATCGCCCCACACCTATGGCAGTTTTATGGTATCCAGTGGGAGGGCAGGTTCTACTTTGCCAACCGGTTGACCTTTGGCTCCAAAAGCAGCCCGTGGTTATTAGACCAGTTGGCGCAGGCCTTACATTGGATCCTGCTCCACCACGGCAGCACCCCAGCGGTCATCCACTACCTGGACGACTTCCTCCTTATAGAACCTCCGCTATGTCAGCCAGCCGGGCTGCGCTCCCTCCTGGACCTTTTTTCCGGCCTTTGCATCCCCATCTCGCAGGGGAAAACCGCGGGGCCAGTCATGTCCATCACCTTCCTGGGCATCGTCCTGGACTCTGACCGGATGGAGGCCAGGCTTCCAGAGGCAAAGCTGTCCCAGATCCGGGAAGTCGTGGCAGGGGCCATCACCTCGTCCCAGGTAACCAAGGTCGAGCTCCAGTCCATCCTGGGCCGGCTGAACTTTGCCTTGAGGGTGATGCCCCAGGGCAGGGCCTTCATCTCCCGCCTGCTCTCACTCCTTCCGACGGCCTCCGAACCCAGCAGCATCATCCACCTGGACAGAGCTGCCATGGAAGATTTGCGCATGTGGGACAGCTTTCTCTCCACCTGGAACGGGGTCCGCCTGTTTGTGTCCCCGTGGTCCCAGTCATCCGCCAGGGTGTTCTCTGATGCCGCGGCGTCCCAGGGTTTCGCGGCCATCTGCGGATCCCGGTGGTTGGCTGGGCCATGGCCTCCTCAGGTCAGTGCTGACCCGCAGTCCCTCAGGTCATCCCCGTTTCTGGAATGTTACCCCATCGTGGCAGCCGCATCTGTCTGGGGTCATCTCTGGGCCAATGCCAGCATAATGTTCATCACCGACAGTCAGGACCTGGTGGATATCATTTCCAAAGGCCGAGCCAAATCCGCCAGGGTCATGTCCTTGTTGCGTAAGCTAGTCTGGTTGGCCATGGACAATAATTTCCATTTTACTTGTGCCCATATCCCAGGTGCCAGCAACACGGCTGCCGAAGCCTTGTCCAGGTTCAACTTTCAAACCTTCTTTCAGGTGTGTCCCGAAGCAGACCAGACCGGGGCCCGGATTCCCGGTTTCTACGACCTGATGTTGGATTGAGGTCCCTGCTGGCTACCGCCAAGGACCTCATGCACCGGTCCCTCTCGGTCAACACGGCCCGGAATTATAACACAGGTTGGAACCTGTTCCAAAAATTTTCCAGAGATCATCCGCAGCAAGATACAGCCTTCGTGTCATACATTATGGCTTTCATGGCCCATTGCCATGTCAATCTCAAGCTGGCACCCAGCACCATCCGTTTGTATCTGGCCGGGGCTCAACATTTCTTGGTTTTACAGAATCCCGAAGTTCGCACAGATTTCGCTTCCCAAGCCGTCAAGGCCACTCTCAGGGGTATTGAAAAAAGCAGCAAGGATTCAAGTCCTTCCCGTCGGCCAGTCTCCGGCGAACTTTTCAGGCAACTTTCCGCATCCCTAGATGGCAACCCTTTTGGCCCTTCCGTTAGCCTGGTCATCAAGGCCGCGATGTACCTGAGCTTCTACGGATTCCTGCGCCCAGGAGAATTCTCAGTCTCTTCCCAGAAGTCGACCTTCCTGAAGAGAAAACAGCTGTCCTGGAATCAGGACCATCTGGGTTAAGTCTTCCATCCACCAAGACGTCGCAAACCGGTCCTCCCATACAGATCCTCTTCTTCAAATCCGAAAACGCCTGGTGCCCTGTGGTGGTACTCCAAGGTCTCCTTGATTCCACGCCTTCTCCGAATCCAGAGGCTCCGTTGCTCCCGTGCCAAGGGAAACCCCTATCCAGTTTGTCTCATACATCCGTTCCCTGGTCGCTGGGTTAGGGGTGGACCCCAAAACCATATCGGGTCATTCCTTCCGCATTGGGGCGGCCTCCGCAGCCTCCAAGCACAGGACACCTCCGCACGTCATTCGCCACATGGGTAGGTGGAGATCTGCCTGTTTTTCCCGATACATCCCGGACCCGCTGACTGAAACCCGCCAGGTATTCCGTTCCTTGGTTTTGTAATCTGTTTCTCACGCATTAAACAGCACCTTCCCTACCCTGTGTCTTTTGGCCCTCTTTTAGGCAGGCCCACGTCCCGTGGCTCCAGGCACACACCAGCCACCGTTAGGACCCCCTCCTGTCACCTCACTGACCGTGGCCGCGGCCACAATTTATAAATATCCTGCATCAAAGCAAGAATCCAATATCATTACAAGTGAATTATAAATGCAGGAGCGCTAGCAAACTGAATGCTATCAAGACTCTATAAAGATATGGTAAAGGAGTCATTGTGTTGCATATAGCACATCAGATATTGGGATAGTTCAAAAATATCCTCCATCAAAGCAAGACTTTAATTGCACTATAAGTCCCAGTATTAGCACAGGGGCGCTGACAAATTAAATATCATTCAGACTCTATAAACATGTATACCTAATTAATGAATTATAAGTATAACAAAGCCATACCTTTGTATTATCATTATATATGAATTTTTATGTGTGAGCTCCGCATTTAGAAATATACAGAGGGACCGAGAGTATGTTTTAATATTTTAACATTATTTTATAGTTGTTTTTAATGAAATAGTGTTTTGTCATTTTGATGTAGTAAAATTATATGCAAATTAACTGTGAGCTAGACAAATTTTCTTTTTTGCGTTTTATACTATAAATCACTAATTTATATTTGTTGGGCTGAGCTCCAGCACATACTGGTTGAGCTTCTCTGATATATATTTTTTTAGTTGTTGTCCAATTTATAAACCTATCAGTGATATTTAACTCTAAAATCTAAATCTCTCAACTGTTGACAGATGTGTTCCAGACTGAAGAATAGCATTATTAGCAAATCATAAATGTGAAACACATTGCTTATGTTTCCAAAAATAAGGTGATTTTGACAAGGATAGGTTCCGTGAAATGGGCTATTGGAAAAGCAGAACATTTATAAATGTAACACTTCATTTCATAATAGACCCAAATCTTTCATTCTACTGAATTATGAAATAAAACTAAAATGCCCCATAAAAACATCCTATGGCTTTACTAATAATGATTAAAGTTACGTGGATGATCTGTAACAGAATTTGGAAGTTTATTGAGCCCATGTCAGATGTTGAGCCATTTTTTCACCTCATTATGAAAATGTTTTTCAAATAACGACGTTCCAGGGCCATGTTGCATACTGATCATAAAATTCATAAATGTGCTAAAGTTCGCAGTTGAAGGGTAATGCATCTTACAAATAGCATTTGGTCTAGCTGTCAGCTCGAACTTTCACAGATGCAGCAGCCCATTGGATTGTCCTTTCAATTTTACCATTGAGATGATAGAGTGTCATGTATAAGCTGGTTTCCTAACAGGCCATTTCCATGCTCCAGAAAATATCCTGGATTGATCATAAAATAAGTGACCATGACATTTAGGCCATCAATGTTCCAAAGAGGATTACTTCTTTAGCACAATGTATGCATTATTTGTTCCTCCCATTCAAAAAGAGCGTAAATTTGAATCCCTAAACCATAATTAGTAAAAACAAACAAAAATTTATCCAAACCCCTTTATTGTGTTAAATTAAACAAAGCCATTCAAGTTTTATTTGGAGATTATTATTTTTTTGTAGGAGTCTATTAATAAAATGCTAAAAATGAATTCCATGTGTTTGACATTATAATCACATCAACATCATTGACTGTCTGAAAAGTAGTTCATTTAACCTGCTTTAAAGTTAATTTTATTTGAAAGAATATTTGGTGGTTGTATATATTAGTCTAGAAAGAAACCATCAAAACAAATACTTAAAACTTACTAGATACCTGTGATGTACAATAAAAATAAATAAAACATTAAAGGAGTTTTGCATGGATAGGAGATAACTGACTGATTGCTGGAATCTGACTGCTAGAACCCCCAATGATCTTGTGAACAGAGTTACCACCACCCCAATATGATGCAGCAGCAGGTTGAGCATGTGCCCTGCCACTCCATTCATTCTCTATGAGACTGCTGAAAATAGCACTCTACTGTTTCCGGCGGTTGTATAAAGAATGAATGGAGAAGCAAGGTGAAACCCAACCTGCTCCTCCATCAGATTAGGGAACTGGACCCCTTGGGATCGGTGGGGGTCCCAGCAGTCCAACTCCCAATGATCAGTTATTTCCGATCACCGCCGCAAGGTCTCTCATTGCTTTCAAGAGGAGAGTCATTTTCCGCCAGTATGTTCCCTCTAAGCGGGCGAGGTATGGCATTAAGCTGTACAAACTTTGTGAGAGTACTTCAGGGTACACTTAAAAGTTTTGTGTGTATGAGGGGCGAGATTCCCGTATTGAACCCCAGAATGTCCCCCCAATCTGGGTGTTAGTGGGAAATGTGTGTGGGACCTGTACGTGGATAACTTTTATACTAGTATACCCTTGTTCCAGTCCCTCGCCGCCAGGTCCACATCCGCTTGTGGGACTGTGCAGAAAAATCAACGTGGCCTCCCAACCCACCACCTGCAGGTACCTATCCCCAGGGGTGAGACCCGTGCCCTTACCAGTGGAAACCTGTTGCTGGTCAGATATAAGGACAAGAGGGATGTCCTTGTACTGTCCACAATTCACGGTAACGGCATCACCCCTATCCCTGTGTGAGGTACCGGGGCAACGGTCCTCAAGCCCGATTGTATCGTCGACTAAAATCAGTATATGGGAGGAGTTGATCTCTCTGATCAAGTCCTCAAGCCATATAATGCCATTCGCAAAACCCAGGCATGGTACAAAAAAGTTGCGGTCTACTTGGTACAAGTTGCCTTGTACAACTCTTTTGTGCTGTCCCAGAGCGCTGGCAACAGAGGGAAATTCCTTCAGTTCTATGAGGCAGTCCTCAATGCCCTGATCTTTTCTGACCGGGAAAGAGCAGGCCAGAGTACCTCGGGAACTGGAGGCTCCCGGGTCGTCCCTGGCCAACACTTTCCAGGTGTTATACTGGAAAGAAGGGATGGTCCCCAAAAAAGTGTGTCACAGGAGGGGGATACGGAAGGACACAACCACTTAGTGTGACACGTGCCCCGATCATCCGGGCCTCTGCATTGAGAGTTGCTTCAGGGAGTACCACACATCCATGGAGTACTAAATTTATAATCCCCTTCCCCAATTTTAATTCCATTTAGCCACTGACAATTGGAAAAAAACAATGGTTCTCAGACATGAGACACCAAAACCAAAAGTTTTTTTTTCAAAAATATTATTTAGTAAAACTAAAATAACTAAAAAAGTAGACATATTAGGTATTGCCGCGTCCGTAAGAATCTGCTCTATAAATATACCCCATGACCTTACCCCTCAGATGAGCAGAGTCAAAAAAATGAAATAAAACTCTGCATAAAAAGGCATTTTTTGGTCACCTTACATCACAAAAATTGTAATAGCAAGCTATCAAAAAGTCATATGCCCCCCAAAATAGTGCCAATAAAACCGTCCTCTCATCCCACAAAAAATTAGCCCCTACCTAAGATAATCAGCTAAAAATTAAAAATAAACGGACTCAGACTATGTAGATACTAAAATGTTTTTTTTTGTTTATAAAAGGATAATATAGTGTAAAACACAAATAAATGAAAAAAAATTGACATATTAAGTATTTCCGTGTCCGTAAGAATCTGCTCTATAAAAATACCCCATGACCTAACCCCTCAGATGAACACAGTCAAATTTTTTTAATAAAAACTGTGCAAAAAAAGGTTTTTTTATGGTCATCTTACATCACAAAAAGTGTAATAGCAAGCGATCAAAAAGTCATATGCCCCCCCAAAAAAGTGCCAATAAATCCATCCTCTCATACCGC
This sequence comes from Bufo gargarizans, assembly GCF_014858855.1. NCBI lineage: Eukaryota > Metazoa > Chordata > Amphibia > Anura > Bufonidae > Bufo > Bufo gargarizans. The sequence goes on from NC_058084.1 coordinate 41,011,218, forward strand.
CAAAAAATAGCCCCTACCTAAGATAATCAGCAAAAAATAAAAAATAAACGGACTCTTAGACTATGTAGATACAAATTTTTTTGGGGGGGTTTATAAAAGGATAATATAGTGTAAAACAAATAAATTTAAAAAAGTAGACATATTAGGTATTGCCGCATCCGTAAGAATCTGCTCTATAAAAATACCCCATGACCTAACCCCTGAGATGAACACGGTCAAAAAATAAAATAAAAACAGTGCCAAAACAGCTATTGTTTGGCAAATTTTCGATTTTAATTTGTTTAATATTTATTACCCTGATTCTGCAGTTTACATAAGCACCTCATATGTGGTCGTAAACTGCTGTATGACCAAATGGCAGGGCACAGAAGGAAAGGAACTCCATATGGTTTCTGGAAGGCAGATTTTGAAACTACTCCCATCAAGGTATTTAAAACTGATTTTACAAACTTTATTAACCCTTTAGGTGTTCCTCAACAGTTTATGGCAAATGGAAATGAAATTTCAGAATTTCTATTTTTGTTAACCTTGCCTCACAAAAATGTAATATAGAGCAACCAAAAATCATATGTACCCTAAAAATAGTCCCAACAAAACTGCCACCCTCTCCCGTCATTTCCAATATAGGGTCACTTTAATGGAGTTTCCAATCTAAGGGTGCATCAGGGGGGCTTGAAATGGGACATGGTGTAAATAAACCAGTCCAGCAAAATCTGCCTTCCAAAACCACACGGCGCACCTTTCCCTCTACGCCCTACCGTGTTCCCGTACAGTAGTTTACGGCCACATATGGGGAGTTTTTGCAAACTACAGAATCAGGGCAATAAATATAGCATTTTGTTTGGCGGTTAACCCTTGCTTTGTTCCTGGAAAAAATGGATTAAAATGGAAAATTTGCCCAAAAAAAAAATTCAAAAATTTTATCTCCATTTTCCATTAACTTTTGTGGAACACCTAAAGGGTTAACAACGTTTGCAAAATCAGTTTTGAATACCTTGAGCGGTGTAGTTTCTAGAATGGCATCATTTTTGGGTGGTTTCTTTTATGTAAGCCTCACAAAGAGACTTCATACCTCAACTGGTCCTTTAAAAGTGGGTTTTTTAAAATTTCTGAAAAATTTTAAGATTTGCTTCTAAACTTCTAAGCCTTGTAACGTCCCCAAGAAATAAAATGTCATTCCCAAAATGATCCAAACATAAAGTAGAGATATGGGAAATATAAAGTAATAACTATTTTTGGAGGTATTACTATGTATTATAGAAGTAGAGAAATTTAAACTTGGAAATTTTTTGTAAATTGTTTTTTTTATAAAAATGTATTTTTTTTTACTCCATTTTACAAGTGTCATGAAGTACAATATGTGACAAAAAAATTGCATGGATAAGTAAAAGCGTTTTTAAGTTATTCATGCATAAAGTGAAACTTGTCAGATTTGCAAACAATGGCCTGGTACTTAAGGTGAAATATGGCCGTGTCCTTAAGGGGTTAAAGGGTATGTGTTATCCAAAAATGATCTATTGTTCAAATCATATTTTTCCATTTAACATATGTTTAAAGAACTTTAATATGTTACTTGTAATTTCCCATGTCACTATCTATATTTAATCAAAAACATAAAATCCTGCAGTCTCAGCACTGGCTGCTAAACTTTATAATAGGAGCTGTTTCTTGGTCTGTAGAGATCACTTAACTGCAGTTGCCTGCTTATTTGTCATTCTGATCCTGCCTGTACTGATATCACGTTATTTCTTATATTCCTTCTTTGAACGATGACCCCTGCACAGGTCACTAGTAGGGTTCAGCGAACCCGAACTTTAGGATTTTTGGACCCCGGACCCGAACCCGAACATTTCAGTAAAAGTTTGGGTTCGGGTTCGGTGTTCGGCGCTTTCTTGGAGCTTTTTGAAAGGCTGCAGAGCAGCCAATCAACAAGCGGTTAACTGTCTGACCTTAGAAGCCATCACAGCCATGCCTACTAATGGCATGGCTGTGATTGGCCAGAGCAGCATGTGACCCAGGCTCTATATAAGCTTGATTCACGTAGCGCTGCACGTCACTCTGCTGTTACAAGTGTAGGGAGAGGATGCTGCTGGACTGGTGATTTCAGGGAGAGAATAGGAGAGAATAAAAAAAAAAAAACTTTTTTCCTGTCTGTTAGTTGGGTGGGCGGCGGCCATTTTATGCAAGCTCGGTGCACCAGCACTGCATATGAGCTTTTGGGACATTGTAAATCACAATTTTTTGGGCAATCTACAACATCTGGATTAGTCAGTATGCAATTTAAGCTAAAAATACACTCATCATTTTCTGAGGTTTTAAAAACACACTTTTTGCCAAAAAGCTGTATTTTTCTGATCTACAAGTGTTAAATTCAAGTTTAATATATACAGCTTTCATATCCTGTTACCCAAAAAAAAACACTTTTTTTGGCATCTACAACATCTGGATTAGTCAGTGTGAAATTTAAGCTAGAAATACACCCATCATTTTCTGGGGTTTTAAAAACACACTTTTTTGCCAAAAAACACTGTTTTCAGGCCTTGCAGCATCAGTACATGTGAAATTACACTCAAATTCAGTTGTTAAACAAACACTCGTTTGGGCAAAAAAAAAATGTTGGCGGCCTTTGATGCAGATGTCATTGTGAGATACATCCTTAATACATTGGGGTTAGATTCAGAGATTTGAAATACCGCCATTTGGTGCACCAATATTGAATTCAGGCCTACAGTGGATCAGGCCGTGTGAGATACACCCTGTATATACAGGGCTTATATTATTTCATTAATAAAACACCTTTTGGGGCAAAATACACAATATTTCAGGCCTTGCAGCATAAGCAAGTTAGAAATTCCTGGGTTATATACTGCTGCCATATTGAGTTATTAAACAAACACCCGTTTGGGCACAAAAAGTGTATTTGGCAGCCTTTGCTGCATATGTCATTGTGGGATACACAATTAATACATTTGGGTTAGATTCAGAGATTTGAAATACCACCATTTGTTGCACCCATATTGAATTCAGGCCTACAGTGGGTCAGGCAGTCTGAGATACATCCTGTATATACAGGGCTTATATTATTTCATTAATAAAACACCTTTTGGGGAAAAATACACAATATTTCAGGCCTTGCAGCATAAGCAAGTTAGAAATTCCTGGGTAGTATACTGCTGAAATATTGAGTTATTAAACAAACAACCGTTTAGGCAAAAAAAGTATATTTGGCAGCCTTTGCTGCATATGGCATTGTGAGATACACTCTTAATACATTTGGGTTAGATTCAGAGATTTGAAATACCACCATTTGGTGCACCAATATTGAATTCAGGCCTACACTGATTCAGGCCGTGTGAGATACACCCTCTACATACAGGGGTTTAATTCAGGCATTTGAAATATAGCCATTTGAAATACAGTCATTTTGGGCAAAGAAATCTTTAATTTAGGCCTACGCTGATTCAGGCCGTGTGAGATGCACCCTCTACATACAGGGGTTTGATTCAGGCATTTGAAATACAGCCATTTGAAATACAGCCATTTTGGGCAAAGAAATCTTTAATTCAGGCCTACACTGATTCAGGCCGTGTGAGATACACCCTCTACATACAGGGGTTTAATTCATGCATTTGATATACAGCCATTTGAAAGACAGTCATTTTGGGCAAAGAAATCTTTAATTCAGGCCTACACTGGTTCAGGCCGTGTGAGATACACCCTCTACATACAGGGGTTTGATTCAGGCATTTGATATACAGCCATTTGAAATACAGCCATTTTGGGCAAATAAATCTATAATTCAGGCCTACACTGGTTCAGGCCATGTGAGATACACCCTCTACATACAGGGGTTTGATTCAGGTATTTTAAATGCCGAAATTTTGGCCAAACATATATTTAATTGAGGCCTAGTCTGGTTCAGTCCGTGTGAGATACACCCTTTACATACCGTCGTTCTATTCTACTATTAATTAAACACCCATTTAGGGCAAGATCCTAAATTCGAGAAATATGAAGAAAGCGTCAAATAAGGGACGTGGCCTAGGTCGTGGTGCTGCTGGTGGAGCTCCTGTTTCAGGGAGAGGTCATGCTCGATCTGTGCCAGCTACACGCACAAGTGAAACCCTTTCCTCATGTGCAAGTAGGCGACAGAACCTGCAATTCCTTCACATTGTCTCCCACCCAGTCTCATCCTGAAAGAGCACAGTTGGCACCTGCAGCCGATGTCCATCAGTCTTTCACCTCACCCCCTTGCAAATCAGACAAGCAGTCTGAGCCCCAAGTCATGCAGCAGTCTCTTCTGATTTTTGATAACTCTGTTAGCAGGGTTTCCCAGGGCCATCCACCTAGCCCTGGCCCAGAAGTGGAAGAGATTGAGTGCACTAATTCCTAACCACTTATATTTCAAGATGAGTACATGGGAGGACCATCGTAGCACATCTCGGATGATGACGAAACACAGGTTCCAACTGCTGGGGCTTTCGAAAGTGTGCAGACCAACAAGGAAGGCAAGGGTAAAGACTGGGTGGAAGATGATGTAGCGGACGATGAGGTCCTCGACCCCTCATGGAATCAAGGTCATGCAAGTGACCTATGTAGTTTGGAGGAAGAGGCGGTGGTCGCACAGAGCCACCAGCACAGCAGAAGAGGGAGCAGGGTGCAAAAGCGGAGCGGCCGTCCCCTAGACAGTACGCCTGCTACTGCCCACCGCAGCAAGGGACCGAGCACACCAAAGCCAGCTCCAAGAAGTTCCCTGGCGTGGCAGTTCTTCAGACAATGTGCTGACGACAAGACACGAGTGGTTTGAACGCTGTGAAATCAGAGCCTGAAGCGAGGCATAAACGTTCTCAACCGGAGCACAACCTGCATGACCAGGCATTTAAGTGCAAATCATGAGCTGCAGTGGAGTAAACACCTCCAAAACCAAGAAAGGTCTCTGGCTCCTCCTGCTTCCTCTCCTGCTGCAGTCTCGGCCTCTTCATCCACCTCTGGAGTGACAGTGCCACCTGCCACCCTGCAAACAGAGGATCTGTCAGCCACACCAACACCTGGGTCACCAAGCATCTCCACAATGCCCCACAGAAACGTTTAGCTCTCCATCTCCCAAACGCTGGAGAGGAAGTGGAAGTATCCCCCTACCCACCCACGATCCTTAGCCCTGAATGCCAGTATTTCTAAATTACTGGCCTTTGAAATGCTGTCATTCCGTCTGGTGGAGACAAATAGTTTTAAAGGCCTTATGGCAGTGGCTATCCCACGTTATGTCGTGCCCAGCCACCACTACTTTTCAAGGCGAGCCATCCCTTCCCTGCACAACCAAGTAGGGGACAAAATCAAGTGTTCACTGCGCAACGCCATCTGTGGCAAGGTGCACGTGACTACGGATACGTGGACCATTAAGCGCGGTCACGGCCATTATATCTCCAAAACAGCACACTGGGTAAATGCAGTGGCGGCTGGGCCTGAGGCGGATAGCAGTTTGGCGCATGTCCTTCCACCACCGAGGATTGCAGGGCGCTTCAGTTTGCCTCCTGTTGCTTCCTCCTCCTACTCTTCTTCCTCATCGTCTACCAGCTCCTCATCCGGTCAGGTTAACACCTTTACCACCAACTTCAGCACAGCCAAGGGTAAACGACAGCAGGCAGTTTTAAAACTTATCTGTTTGGGGGACAAACCCCACACCACGCAGTAGCTGCGGACAGGCCTTGAACAACAGACCGATGAGTGGTTTGTGCCAGTCAGCCTCAAGCCCGGCCTGGTGGTGTGCGAAAATGGGCGAAATCTCGTAGCAGCTCTGGGACTAGCCGGTTTGACACGCATACCTTGCCTGGTGCATGTGCTGAATTTGGTGGTGCAGAGATTCCTTAAAAATTACCCTGATATGTCAGAGCTGCTGCATAAAGTGTGGGCCATCTGTGCGCACTTTCAGCAGTTCTCACCCTGCTGCTGCTCGCCTGTCAGCGCTGCAGCGTAACTTCAGCCTTCCCGCTCACCGCCTCATATGCGATGTGCCCACAATGTGGAACTCCACCTTGCACATGCTGGCCAGACTGTGCAAACAGCAGCAGGCGATAGTGGAGTTTCAGCTGTAGCACGCACGGGTGAGTCGCTCGGCGGAACAGCACCACTTCACCACCAATGACTGGGCCTCCATGTGAGACCTGTGTTCCTTGTTGCACTGTTTTGAGTACTCCACCAACATTTCCAGTGTCATTAACGCCGTTCTCAGCGTTACGATCCCACTTCTATGCCTCCTTGAAAAAACGCTCCTGGCGATGATGGAAGAGGATGTGGCCCAGGAGGAGGAGGAGGAGGAAGAGGGATCATTTTGTAAGGTTTCAGGCCAATCATTCCCAAGGGTTCCTAAACCCACAAACGCCAGGTACACAATTGTCCAGCCAGGGCACAGTTCTGGAGGATGACGAGGTGGAGGATAAGGAGGAAGAGATGGAGGAGGAGGAACCATGTTCATAGCAGGGTCGCACCTAGACCAGCTCATGGCCATCACTGGTGCAAGGATGGGGGATACAGAGGACACAGACGATACACCTCCCACAGAGGACAGCTTTTCGTTGCCTCTTGGCAGCCTGGCACACATGAGCGATTACATGCTGCAGTGTCTCTGCAACAACCGCCGAGTTGCCCACATTGTAACTTGTGCTGGTTACTGGGTGGCCACGCTGCTGGATCCCCATTACAAGGACAACGTACCATCCTTAATTTCCTCACTGAAGCATGATCGTAAGATGCGTGAGTACAAGCACACGCTGGTAGACGTGCTGCTGGTGGCATTTCCACCTGACAGCGGGGGCACAGTGGAAGCACAAGGCAAAGGCAGAGGACGAGGAAGAGGTCCTCAATGCAGCTGGGGAACAGCCAGCACCTCAGAAGGCAGGGTTAGCATGGCTGAAATGTGGAAAAGCTTTGTCAGCACGCCACAACAACAAGCACCACCAGCTGATATGGAACGTCTTAGCAGGAGGCAGCATTTCAGCAACATGGTGGAGCAGTATGTGTGCACACGCCTACACGTACTGAATGACGGGTCTGCCCCATTCAACTTCTGGGTCTCCAAATTGGGCACATGGCCTGAGCTTGCCCTTTACGCCTTGAAGGTGCTGGCCTGCCCTGCAGCCAGTGTATTGTCTGAACATGTGTTTAGCATGGCAGGGGGCGTCATCACAGACAAGCGCAGCCGCCTCTCCACAGCCAATGTGCACAAGCTCACATTCATTAAAATGAACCAGGCATTGATCCCACAGGACTTGTCAGTACCTTGTGCAGAATAGACATGTATACCGGCCTTAACCAGCCATTATTATACTACAGCGCAATAGCTCATTCCTGTATTTTGGATATTTCACACTCTTTTGGAGTGTACCCTAATTAAAAAAATATAAAATAAATCCAAAAAACAGTGTTGGCTACCTTGTCCTCCTCCACTAGTGCTTCCACCTACACTCTTACGTCCACCGCCTCCTCAAACTCCTACTCTATATGGACCTCCACCTCATAAATCAAGTTTTTATTTATTTATTTGTACATATTTTATTTTATGTCATTTCACTAATTTGTCTGTTACATTTTCGGGTGAAATTCACCAATTTTTGGATGTGATTTACCACTGCTATTTCTAGTAGACAGGTAAAAAAAAGAAAATCACTAATTTGTCTGTTACATTTTCGTGCGAAATTTAGCAATTTTTGGGTGTGATATACCACTGCTATACCTAGTAGACAGGTTTAAAAAAATCACTAATTTGTCTGTTACATTTTTGTGTGAAATTCACCAATTTTTGGGTATGATATACAAACCGGATTCCAAAAAAGTTGGGACACTACAAATCGTGAATAAAAACTGAATGCAATGAAGTGGAGATGGAAAATGTCAATATTTTATTTGTAAGAGAACGTAGATGACAGATCAAACGTTTAATCCGAGTAAATGTATAATTTTAAAGGAAAAATACGTTGATTCAAAATTTCACGGTGTCAACAAATCCCCAAAAAGTTGGGACAAGTAGCAATAAGCAATGGAAAAAGTAAATTTGAGCATAACGAAGACCTGGAAGACCAATTAACACTAATTAGGTCAATTAGCAACATGATTGGGTATAAAAAGAGCTTCTCAGAGTGCCAGTGTCTCTCAGAAGCCAAGATGGATAGAGGATCACCAATTCCCACAATGTTGCGCAGAACGATAGTGGAGCAATATCAAAAAGGTGTTACCCAGCGAAAAATTGCAAAGACTTTGCATCTATCATCATCAACTGTGTATAACATCATCCGAAGATTCAGAGAATCTGGAACCATCTCTGTGCGTAAGGGTCAAGGCCGTAAAACCATACTGGATGCCCGTGATCTCCGGGCCCTTAAACGACACTGCACCACAAACAGGAATGCTACTGTAAAGGAAATCACAGAATGGGCTCAGGAATACTTCCAGAAACCATTGTCAGTGAACACAATCCACCGTGCCATCCGCCGTTGCCAGCTGAAACTCTACAGTGCAAAGAAGAAGCCATTTCTAAGCAAGATCCACAAGCTCAGTTTTCACTGGGCCAGGGATCATTTAAAATGGAGTGTGGCAAAATGGAAGACTGTTCTGTGGTCAGACGAGTCACGATTCGAAGTTCTTTTTGGAAATCTGGGACGCCATGTCATCCGGACCAAAGAGGACAAGGACAACCCAAGTTGTTATCATTGCTCAGTTCAGAAGCCTGCATCTCTGATGGTATGGAGTTGCATGAGTGCATGTGGCATGGGCAGCTTGCATGTCTTGAAAGGGACCATCGATGCAGAAAAATAAATTCAGGTTCTAGAACAACATATCCACTCCCATCCAGACGTCATCTCTTTCAGGGAAGACCCTGCATTTTTCAACAAGATAATGCCAGACCACATTCTGCATCAATCACAACATCATGGCTGCGTAGGAGAAGGATCCGGGCACTGAAATGGCCAGTCTGCAGTCCAGATCTTTCACCTATAGAGAACATTTGGCGCATCATAAAGAGGAAGGTGCAACAAAGAAGGCCCAAGACGATTGAACAGTTAGAGGCCTGTATTAGACAAGAATGGGAGAGCATTCCTATTTCTAAACTTGAGAAACTGGTCTCCTCGGTCCCCAGACGTCTGTTGAGTGTTGTAAGAAGAAGGGGAGATGCCACACAGTGGTGAAAATGGCCTTGTCCCAACTTTTTGGGGATTTGTTGACACCATGAAATTCTGATTCAACATATTTTTCCCTTAAAATGGTACATTTTCTCAGTTTAAACTTTTGTTCCGTGATTTATGTTCTATTCTGAATAAAATATTAGAAGTTGGCCCCTTCACATCATTGCATTCAGTATTTATTCACGATTTGTATAGTGTCCCAACTTTTTTGGAATCCGGTTTGTACCATTGCTATACCTAGTAGACAGGTTAAAAAAAATCACTAATTTGTCTGTTACATTTTCGGGTGAAGTTCACCAAATTTTGGGTGTGATATACCACTGCTATACCTAGTAGACAGGTTAAAAAAAATCACTAATTTGTCTGTTACATTTTCGGTAGAATTTCGCCAATTTTTGGGTGTAATATACCTATGCTCTACCTAGTAGACAGGTAAAAAAAAATTTAATAATTTGTCTGTTACATTTTTGGGTGAAATTCACAATCTTTGGGTGTGATATACCACTGCTATACCTATTAGACAAGTAAAAAAATAAAAAATAAATTGTCTATTACATTTTCGGGTGACATTCATCATTTTTTGGCTATGATAGACCCCTGCTCTACCTTCTAGACAGGTTAATAAATTTCACAAATTTTTCTGTTACACTCTTGGGTTACACTTATTGCTGTGAATAACCCCTGCTCTGCATAGGTGACAGGGATCAAAATTTTTAAAAATAATCTATTCCATTGGTGGGTGACATTAACCCATTTCTGGCAATGAAAAATCCCTGCTCTGCATAGGTGACAGGGACTTAAATTTCTAAAATCCGACTTTAATTGGCCCTTTCATTTGATCCTTCTGCTTTAATAACTTGTCCCACATTTCCGCTTCATCCCATTGCAGCCATTGACCTCCCTTGGATGAGGTCTCCCTTTCTCATGCTCCATCACCCTGATTCGCCAATAACCGTGATCAACATGGTAGGCTCAGAAAAGAACATCGAAAGTTGATAGAGAAGAAATCCAAATGTATCGTGGACGTCACGGGGACATACGATCAGGCGGAAGTTATCTAGAGTCAACAAAGCGGCAGCAAGGCCTCTCCTGGCTAACGTTTCCAAATCCAAAATACTTCAGGGACATTCACTATCATTTTTTATTACTCATTCCAATAACAGGGCATCTAAAGAGTCCTGTATTGTTATTTATCGTCACTACCTCCCCGAGTCGTGAGTGGGTAATTGCCACACGCCCCCTCCTTTTCTTTAATTCTAATTTTTAATAGCTTCTCCCACATTTCCGCTCGATCACAATTAAATTTCATCCATTGGTCTGTGGTCTCTCTTTCTCACGCTCCCTCTCTGGTGTGAATTTCTGATTCGCCGCTAACTGTGATCAACATGGTAGGCGCAGAAAAGAACATCGAAAGTTGATAGAGCAGATATCCAATTGGATTGTGAACATCACAGGGACGTGCAACATGGTGGGGCAATATGTTTGCACACGCCTACACGAGCTGACTGATGGTTCTGCCCCCCGCAACTTCTGGGTCTCCAAATTCTGCACATGGCCTGAGCTTGCCCTTTACGCCTTGGAGATGCTGGCGTGCCCTGCAGCCAGTGTATTGTCTGAACGTGTGTTTAGCACGACTGGAGGGGTTTATCACAGGTTATATTTCCTAATGTTTTAGGGTGTACCCTAATTTAAAAATATTTAAATAAATTTAAAACCAAAAAGCAGTGTAGGCTACCTCCTCCTCCTCCTCCGCTTCCACCTACACCGCTACATCCACCGCCTCCTCAACCTCCTACTCCATATGGACCTCGTCCAACTAGATCAAGATTATTATTTTTTATTTTTACGTATTTTATGTTATTTAAAGTCATTTCCCTATCCACATTTGTTTGCAGAGCACTTTCCATGCTCTTAACCACATTTTGATGCGATTTGCAGCCCTCTAGCCCTTTCCATGCTAGAAAGCAGACTTGCGCAGCCTAAGATGCTGTCATCACGTCAGCCGGCGTGGTGAAGTCATATGTCACTGTGCACGGGATATCAGCTGAAATCTTTAAGCAAGATGACAGCGGCCGACCCGTCGCAAGTGTCTTATGTTATTTAGTTTTTTTGCACTTCAGTTTAAATTGATTTACTACCACTAAGCATGAGGAAGTTTGAATCAAATCGAAACTGATCGAATCAAATTGGTCCTGATATTTGCTTTGATTCGCTCATCACCATCTATGAACATATTGTTAAATGGTGAATTGAGTTCTCTACACTGTGGAGAAAAGAAGGACAATTTTTATTTTTTATTTTTAAGAGAAGAAAGATGTTTGCTCAATAAATGTTGTGAATGTCAGTATGATTTATGGGGGTCTATGTGTTCCACACAACTGGGAGCCGTGGTACAGTTTATCTGTTATTCTTAAATTAATAATATGGATTTTTGTGCATTGTTGCAATTTTTGTATATTTGTGCTTCTTGTTGCTTTAAATGAATATGTATGCGATTTCAAGAGTAAACAATGTGGGATGAGAAGTTTTGAAAACAATTTTTATTAATCAAATTTTAATGTATTTCACATTGTAATTTCTTTGTTTATCTTTGATCTGGTGAATAAATTAAAATGTTTTGTGTACATACAGTATTTGGTTGATCAGTTTCTTATTTGGGAAACTGAATATACATGAAACCAACAGTCGTCTTCTAAAATGCACCCATAAGAAATTAATTTATGAGAGAAAAAATACTTGGAAGCATTATTTGTATAATTGCTCTGTATGATTGGAATGATAATTATCCAATAGAATTAGTTAAAAATGGAATTTATTTGCATTCCATGCTTCCACATTAAATAGTACAGCCAAGACTAAAATATATATCATTATAAAAGTCCTACCAGCAGCACAGATGGGGTTAATTACCCCCCGTGGACTGGTAGGACCGGCGGAATTGTAATGAGCCCAAGAACCAATAACAAAGCTCTACACCCCTACAATAGCACACAGCGTGTCTTCAAGGCAGATGAGACCCTTCTTTCTGTTGTGCAGATGGAATGGAAAAAGCCTGAGAAAGGTCCAGTCCTCACTAATAAATTCAGGACCATGTTTCCCATGGCGAACTCCTTGGTGGAATCGTGGGTACCATTCCCAAGTTGGACATGGCTATCGCCAAACTTTCCAGACGCACACTGGTGCCAGCAGACCATGGGTCTAGTCTGCAAGACCCCCTTGATAGGAGGGCAGAGTGCACGTTAAGAAGAGGCTACTCAGCTGCTGCAGCCTCTGCTTCGACCACTATTGCGGCTACGGAAGTTTCATCCTTCCTCCGTTCCCGCCTAAATCAGATCCAGATGGATGTGGACCAGAGGGTGTCCCGAGACGACATCCTGGCCACATTTGAGACTGTCAACCTTATGAATTTGTGCTTAAGGTAGGGGATAAACCACTTTTAGTCACTGGTGACTTTAATAATGTCATGGACACTAAAATGGATAGATGTAGGATCAGTAATGGTCAAAATTTATGCACAGGATCTAAATTTAAAAAATATCACTGAGAAAATGGGTTGGATTGATATTTGGAGAGTAATGCACCCCAAATAAAATAAAAAAATACACATGTTTTTCAAACACCCACAGGAGTCTATCACGGATTGATTTAGTTTTCACTAATAATAAAGGTTTGTTTGAAATATGAGATCACAATCAAGTTATTATAAGTTTAAAAACAACAAATAATAAAATAAGACGCATGCACATAAATTTAGGGTGGATAAACATAACGGGAGTACACGATAGGATTTCAAAAGAGATAGTGGAATATTTAGCTATGAATGAAGGTTCAGCAGCAATTAATATAGTATGGGAGGCCGCAAAGGCCTATATGAGAGGGATTTTTCTAAAATACACAATAAGTTATAAGAAAGGGATAAAGAAAAAAATAACGGACCTGGAACAAGAAGCGGAAAAATATGAAAAAAACTTTATTGAAAACCCAATAGACAGTTGTTATGAAGAGTGGATAGAGAAGGTTGGTAAATTGGAAGAAGAGCGGCTCCTATTGGCGGAACAACAAAAAGAAAACTATGTGAGGGACAACTATATATATGGCCATATACCTGGAAAAAAACTAGCGGCATTGGTGGCGACGCAGAAAAAAAAAAAAACTATATCCACAGTCTATCAGATAAAACAGGACACAAAATTACTGAGCAAGCTACTAAAAACGAATTGATTAGAGAATACTTTGAAGATATGTATAGCAGTAGGACAAAAAAGAATGCGGGGCAAATACATCAGTTTCTGGAGGAAATAAATATTACTAGGTTAACAATAGATCAACAAGTGAATTTGGAAGCCCCTATAAAGGCCTTGGAAGTGGAAGAAATATTATCTAGGATTGCAAAAAATAAGACCCCAGGAATAGATGGCATTCCGTTCGAGGTTTACGCCCAATATAAATAGATACTAATACCAACATTATTGAATATGTGGGACGACTCGATGAAGAGGGGAAAACTGCCAGACTCACTGAGAGAAGCCTTAATCACACTAATCCTAAAACCAGGTAAAGATCCAACTCTGCCGGATTCCTACCAACCTATTTCATTGATTAACACTGATAATAAAATATTGTCTGGGATCCTGGCAGCTAGACTTAGAAGTGTGGTTTCTGGACTTGTTCATGAGGATCAGACGGGATTTATGTCAGGTAAAACTACAACTGATAATATTATGCGCTATTTTGTGAACACCCAGCTTGAACCTACAAATTGTGGTAAAAGACTGATTGTAACTATAGATGCCTCAAAGGCATTTGATACGATAGAGTGGCCTTTCCTGATTGCAACGTTGAAGAAGATGGGCTTCGGTGACAACTTTATCTCATGGGTAAGGTTGTCATACATGGAAATAAGAGCAAAAGTGATATTAAATGGGGAATATTCCGATAAAATACACATAGGTAGGGGGGTGAGACAGGGATGCCCACTTTCCCCGCTACTTTTTGCTATAGCCATGGAGCCGTTAGCTGATTAGGCAACAAGATAAAGAATGTGTAGGATTTAGATATGGTGAACATGAGGAAAAAATTGCTCTATATGCAGATGACATTATGTTATTTGTAGGCTCACATGGATCACTTACAAAAAAAATTCAATATGGCAAACATGCAGGGTTAAATATAAACTTGTCTAAATTGGCCTGCGTCCCGATTGATTCTCTGAACAATTTTATACCAGGACCACTGGAAATTAAGAGAATGGAAGAACCCGTCAAATATCTGGGTATTCAAATAATTCCAAACCCCAATGGATCTGGTAAACTGAATGTGATCCCTAAAATACAAGAGATTAGGAAAAAAATAGAGGTGTGGAAAAGATTATAAGTCTCGATGGCAGGTCGCATATCTCTGGTGAAAATGTGTCTATTACCCTCCCTGAATTATATTCTATAGCCAGTCTCTTAATGGATCTGATATGGCGAGGGAAAAAAAAAAACTATGATAAAAGCAGAAATATTGTGTATTCATGAGAAGGAGGGTGGATTATCAGTGCCAGACCTGGAACTCTACTTTATGTCTGGACATATAAAAAGCATGATAACGTGGAGTAATACACAAAGATATAAGGCTATGATTGAAGGGATAAATCCTAGGCTAAAGAACTGTACTATGTTCCAAATACTAGAAGCGGGTATTCTGACACAACAGGTTAGTAAGATACCACTATTTCAGCTGATGGACAGAGTCTGGAGGCAGGCAAGAGCATTATGGAATCAATCCGGACTCCATGCCGATACGTTGTTGTGGGAGAATACCCAACTCTTAGAACTCAAGCTAATTGAACAGAAAATATGGTGGAAACATGGAGTTTATAAATTAGGGCAAGTATGTAGACAGGGGAATGTAAGACTATATGAGGATCTTAAAAAGGAGCATGACTTTGGCAATATAGCCCTGAGGTTCTATTACCTTCAATAAAAAAATGCACTACGAGTAGTGCTAGGAAAAGATATTCAAATTGACATTTCTCCACAGCCGTTAGTAAATATCTCTAAATTGACACCAGGGGGAAGATTAGTATCTAAAATATATCAATGCTTATTACAGCAAAAGACTAAGAAGAGAGCAGGTATTAGTTTAATGCATAAATGGAAAGATGATATAAGCTCTCAGCGAGAAGAGTTTTGGGGTATGGCTATGCAAGAAAAAAATAGGATTTCAAAGAATTTTTCATATAGGATTACTCAATTCAATATACTATACCGCTTATATTATTCCCCAAGGATATTAATAAAGTGCTATAAACCTAAAATCTTTAGCTGTCCAAAATGTGGGGAAGTTGGGGTGGACGATGTTCACATACTTTGGTTATGTATAAAAACCCAAGAGTTTTGGGCAAAGGTAAATGATAGGATAGAACAATATCACAGGATTAAATTCCCCAGGAATTTTGAGATTTCGTATATTGGGGGTGATGGACATTTTTTTTTTTTTTGAAATTATAATTACAATGTTACAAAATTAAAAGATTGTTAAAATTAATTGCATTATGGAAAAGAAAAGGATAATTTGTGCGGTCTCCCCTTTGAGCCCGACTGCTTGTTCGGCTCACAATTGGACAAGATCATGGAGGTCCTCTCCGATAAGAAGGGTAAAAAATTTCCCCAGCAGCCCTTTCGGGAACAGGGCAGACAAGAGCGTGATGGTAGATCTGGCAAACAAGCACAAAATAGATCGCGTAGAGACTGGGGGGCACAGCGAAAATTCTTGAAGCGCTCTCGCAGAGGAGCTGAGGAGGCTAAGCTCTCCTGACTATGGGCCTCTCGCAGGCTCTTGGTTAACCCCCGCAACTCCTGCCATCCTTCCGGAAGATTTTCCTATTCCTTGTCCCCTTGTGCCCGTTGGGGGGCGTCTCGCCCAGTTCAAGGATGTATGGGCTCAGGAGATTTCGGACCCTTGGGTCCTAAAGGTCATTTCCGAGGGCTACTTAATAAACCTCAAGTCGCCTCCCCCGGACAGATTTGTCATCAACCATCGCCTACTGCCTGCCAGGCAGGCGATTCTAGAGGCCTATATCCAGGACTATATCCTTAAGGGCACTCTGAAGGAGGTTCCGGCAGGAGAGCGGGCTTAGGGATCTATTCTCCGGTTTTTCAAGTTCCCAAGAAATCCGGAGCTCTCTGGATAATTATTGATTTGAGATTTTTCAATCGATTTATAAGGAAGGCAAAGTTTCGTCAGGTCAGTGATCCACGTTCTCAACCCCGGAGACGTGATGGCTACCCTGTATCTTCACATCCCCATCCATCCTTCCTCCCAGAGGTATCTCAGGATCACGGTCCAGGTCTCGGGGGTCCTCAGGCACCTTCAATTTGTTGCCTTACCCTTCGGGATTTCCTCTGCTCCTATCGCCTTCACCAAGGTGGTGGTTTCAGTGGTGGCAGCTATGAGGCTTCAAGGGCTGACCGTAATTCCTTACCTGGACGATTGGCTCCTAAAAGCCTCCTAGGTTCCAGTTCTCACCCACCATCTTCATGTAGCTATCTCTTTTCTGCTCTGCCTAGGGTGGATCATCAACTGGCAGAAGTCGAACGTGAGCCTGTCGACTTCAGTAACCTATCTAGGCTTCAAAGTAGACTCCGTTGGAATTTCCCTCCAGTTGACTCCAGAAAGAAGAACTCAGATTCTGGACCTGGCAAGGTTCCTATCTGTTCCTCGTCGAGTTTCCATCAGGACTCTCATGAAGATGTTGGGGCTCATGTCAGCGGCTGCGGAGGCAGTCCCTTGGGCTTTGTGGCACCTCCGCCCTCTACAATCGGAAGTCCTTGCCAAATGGCAGCCCCGCTGGGCTACATTCCCAGTGTTCCCTGTCTTGTCAGACTCGAACCTCCCTGAGATGGTGGCTCCATCTCCTGGGGGGGTGGAGTCTATAACCAAGCCATCCTGGGTTATATTGACTACGGATGCGTCCCAAGTAGGCTGGGGCGCTCACCTAGACGATTTCCCTGTCCAACTGACTTGGTCAAGATTCAAGCCATCCGGCTAGCCCTCCTTCACTTTTCCCCACAAATCCAGGGTTTGGCAGTGAGAGTACAGTCAGACAACATGACTGCGGTCCTGTACATCAACAAGCAGGGAGGCACAAGATCTCTACCCCTCCTTTCAGAGATCGGGGTAATTCTTCGGTGGGCAGAGTTGAGCCTTTCCCAACTGTCTGCCATCCACATCTGTGGTTTCTGCAATATAATCGTAGATCGTCTGAGTCGCGGTCTGCCGACAATGGAATGGTCCCTGCATCCGGAGGTATTCAGGCAGATAATCCTCATGTAGGGTTTACCAGAGGTAGATCTCATGGCAATGAGGTTCAATGCCAAGGTGGAGAGGTTCTGCTCCCTTTACAGGGAGGACACCCCCTAGCGATAGATGCTCTATCGATACCTTGGAGGTCCAGGCTGGCTTACATCTTCCCTCCCTTTTCCATGATATCGAAAGTATTGATGAAAATTGGTCAGGATCAGGCCTCGGTGTTAGCCATCATACTGTTTTGGCCCAAGAGATCCTGGTTTACCCAGCTCATTCAGATGAGTCGGGGACATTATTGGAGGCTCTCCCCACGGAAGACCCTGGTGTCATGGGACACTCACCTTTGCCCATATCTGCACAGTTTCAACCTGACAGCCTGGAGGTTGATCAGTCCCTTCCCAGAATAGAAGGGCTTTCAGTGTCAGTCCTGAGAACATTGTCACATTCAAGTGAAGTCACATTCAAGAGCAGAATCTACTAAGAATTCCTACAGGGCGGCCTAGACAGAGGTCTTGCTCCATCTACTCTGAGGGTCCAGAATTCTGCCATCTCGGCCTGTCTCAACAGACCCTATTCCCAGGACTTGCTCATCAAATGCTTCCTTAACCGCTACCCGACCGCCTAACGTAGGGATGTGTCCTGCAGGCGGTCAGGTTATTCCTCCTGGACGCATCCGTGCATCATCTCACGAGACGCAAGATGACGCACCAAGCCGGCCTGCACATGCGCAGTGCGGGCCAGGAATCGTCGCAGCATAAATTTGTCACCAGCCTGCCAGCCAATGATCATCGCTGGCAGGCTGGTGACTTTTGAAAAATCAAATCAAAAGTCATTTAAACACACTATATTTATAAATATAGTGTGTTAAATGTCTTCTGTGCTCTCTGTTGGGTCCTTTTCGTTGGTTGGTCCCAGCAGAGAGCACAGATAAACTGTAAGTGCACAAAACACTACACATTTAGCCCCAGATCAACCCCCATCACCCCAATTAACCCCTTGATAACCCCTGTCAATCACTAGTGAAAGGGAAAAAAGTGATCAGTGTAAACAGTTTTTTTTTTCCACCAGTATTCATGGTTAGGTTTTAGGTTAGTTTAGGCCCCTTTGGTAGGTAGTTAGCATCAGTTAGCGCCCAGCCCACCGCACCGCAGTCACTGATTCGCTGATTAGCGTATCGCTAATCAGCATTGATACTTTTATAGTATCTGTAAGTGATCCGAACTGATCACAGTCAGATCTATAAATAGTATTAGTGTCACCTTAGTTCGCCCTCCACCCAAAACGCAGTGTTTGCCCGATCAGGCCTGATCGGTCAGCCACACGTGTGTTTACCCGCGCCCACCCTGCCGTAGTGACTAAAATTTTATTTATTTTTTCATCACTGCGCAATCACTACACAAGCACTGCGGCGATAAAAAAATTAGTTTTGATATTTTTTATCAATCTCAGCGGCTTCCTCTACTTCGCTAGCCTCCCATTTGTAAGACAGGCATGCTTTTTTACTTGGGTAGTCTCAGGGAATACTCCCTAAATTTAGTTTTCCAAATGGCAAGTAAGGGGTATTCTTCTGAAGAGGCCTACAGGCTTCTGACCCAGTCGGATGAGGAATGGGAACCCTCATCTGACGAATCTAGCGGGTCAGAATACAAACCTGTAGAAAGCAGTGGCAGTCTGACCCAAAGTTCGGACGATGAGGTTGAGGTCCCTGATAGCACCAGGTGTACCCGGCCCCGTGTTGCTAGACCACAGGTTGCGCAGGATCCACTTCAAGGGCAGCAGAGTGGGGCTGGCGCTGTTTGAATACGTGGTGATGCATACACCAGCAGCGCAGCCCATTCTGGACCTAGTACCAGCACTGCCGTAGAACATGGTGAAGTGGCGAGCACCAGAAGGGCAGTTGAAGCTGGTACGGTGGCACGTGCATTAGTTCCCCTGTCGCAGCCACCACACAGACAGGCCTGTAGAGCCCCTAGAGTCCCTGAGGTGCTGGCAAACCCTGATTGGCAGGTCCCCACTTTAGCCTCACCAGTAGTTCCCCCTTTCACTGCCCAATCTGGAGTTTGGGTTGAGACAGCTCAGATCGGATCGGCACTGTTTTTTTTTTAGCTGTTCTTGACTGCGGAGCTCTTGGACTTAATCGTGGCAGAAACAAACTGGTATGCCACTCAATTTATAGCCGCCAACCCGGGAAGCTTTTATGCCCAGTTATTCTGGTGGAAACCTGTCCAAGTTTCCGAATTTAAAACTTTTCTGGGCCTTCTCCTCAACATAAGCCTGACAAAAAAGCATGAATTGCGGTCATATTGGTCCACAAACCCAATTCATCACATGCCCATGTTCTCTGCTGCCATGTCCAGGACACGATTTGAGACCATCCTGCGTTTCCTGCACTTTAGTGACAACAGCACCTCTCGTCCCAGAGGCCACCCAGCTTTTGACCGGCTCCACAAAATTAGGCCCCTCATAGACCACTTTAACACCAAATTTGCTGATTTGTATACCCCTGAGCAAAACATCTGCATAGACCCTTGTACATTTTTCCGGGCGCCTTGGCTTCAAACAATATATCTCAAGTGAGCACGCCCGTATGGGGTCAAATTGTATAAGCTCTGTGAAAGGGCCACAGGCTATACACACAAATTTTGAGTCTATGAGGGTAAAGATCAGACCCTGGAGCCGGTCGGTTGCCCTGACTACCTGGGGAGCAGTGGGAAGACAGTCTGGGACTTGGTGTCACCCTTATTTGGCAAGGGGTACCACCTTTATGTGGACAATTTTTACACAAGTGTGACCCTCTTCAAGCATTTGTTTCTAGAACAGATTGGCTGCTGTGACACTGCGCGGCCTAGCCGCCGGGGCTTCCCCCAATGGCTCGTTACCACCTGTCTTGTAAGGGGTGAGAGGGCTGCCTTGTGTAACGAAGAACTGCTCGCGGTGAAATGGAGAGTCAAGCGTGATGTTTACATGCTCTCCTCCATTCACGCAGACACAACAATACAAATTGAACGAGCAACCAGTCTCATTGAAAAGCCCCTCTGTGTCCACAACTATAATTTGCTCATGGGAGGGGTGGACTTCAATGACCAGATGTTGGCTTCTTATTTACTTTCCCGCAAGACCAGACACTGGTATAAGAAGGTGTCTGTATATCTAATTCAATTGGCGATGTACAATAGTTTTGTTCTCTACAGTAAGGCTGGGAGAACACGATTCTTCCTCAAATTTCAGGAAGAGATCATCGAGAACCTCCTATATCCAGGAGGTTCCGTGGCCCCAACCTACCAGTGTAGTGAGCAGTCTACGCGAGCAACATTTCCCCAATGTCGTTGCTGGTACCTCAACCCAAGTGTCACCCCGAAAAAGATGTTGTGTCTGTAGCAGGAGTGGAATAAGGCGTGACACCTGCTATTTCTGTCCTGACTGCCCTGACCACCCTGCCCTATGCTTAGGGGAGTGTTTCCGGAAGTACAGTGTAACATAGTACATAAGGCCGAAAAAAGATATTTGTCCATCCAGTTCGGCCTGTTATCCTGCAAGTTGATCCAGAGGAAGGCAAAAAAAAAACAAAAACTGTGAGGTAGAAGCCAATTTTCCCCACTTTAGGGGAATAAAAAAATTCCTTCCCGACTCCAATCAGGCAATCAGAATAACTCCCTGGATCAACGACCCCTCTCTAGTAGCTATAGCCTGTAATATTATTACGCTCCAGAAATACATCCAGGCCCCTCTTGAATTCCTTTATTGTACTCACCATCACCACCTCCTCAGGCAGAGAGTTCCATAGTCTCACTGCTCTTACTGTAAAGAATCCTTTTCTATGTTTGTGTACAAACCTTCTTTCCTCCAGACGCAGAGGATGTCCCCTCGTCACAGTCACAGTCCTGGAGATAAATAGCTGATGGGATAGATATCTGTACTGACCCCTGATATATTTATACATATTAATTAGATCTCCCCTCAGTCGTCTTTTTTCTAAAGTGAATAGCCCTAATTTTAATAATCTTTCAGGGTACTGTAGTTGCTCCATTCCAGTTATTACTTTAGATGCCCTCCTCTGGACCTTCTCCAGCTCTGCTATGTCTGCCTTGTTTACAGGAGCCCAGAACTGTACACAGTACTCCATGTGTGGTCTGACTAGTGATTTGTAAAGTGGTAGGACATAGTACCACACACAGGTACACTTAGTATAGGGATTGCGTTACACAGGACAGGCACACAGGGCTCTTAGGGCCCTTTTACACAGAGCTGCTGCAAACCTATCCTTTCATCTGGGACAAAGTGCATAATGTACATATCTGGGCGATTTGCATTTTGCTCATTGTCCCATGGGGAAGGAGAGGTTTGTCCTATAAAGGTAAAAAAAAAAAAAAAAGAAATCACAGGTAAGCAAAAAAGTTAATGTTCCAAAAGTTCAAAAAATTTAATAAAAGTTAAGGTTCTGTTTCAAATGTTATATAAAGTTAATGTTAATAAATTTATTGCTTTGCGGACTGTTTTATTTTTTTTCTACCTTCTAGGTGGATCAACCGATTGACCAGCTGCAGCACTGATGTGCATTTTGACAGAAGCATTGCGCTGCTGTCAGATTACACAAAAGTCGGTGTATGCCGCGCTGCAAGACGAGATTTCTCCTCTGCAGTAAAAAAGATACGTTTGCCGAGGCTTGCTTTGGCAAACACTTTGTATATAAAAAAATAAATAAAAATTCCGGCAATAATTTATTTATCCACATCGATTGATGTGAATGGAGAAATCGGGTTTGCCAGGGCATACGGGCTGAGTGGGTTTGGATGTTGGGAGGAGCTCCTATGTCCTGGCAGACGCCTATTCCCTCGTTATTTTTTTTGCACATTTTTTGGCAGAGATTTTTTCATCGACATTCATCGATACGAATAAATAAATCTGTGCCGTTCATTTTTTCTTTCAGCCCAGAGACTGAACGAAAAAAAAAAATCTCATTACCCGTATGCTCAATATAAGGAGAATAGCAGAAACTCCTAATGCTGGACATACATGTAATGATTGTGGAGACCCTCAAATGCCAGGGCAGTACAAACACACCACAAATGACCCCATTTTGGAAAGAAGACACCCCAAGATTGAACTTTTTGTCCCAAGTTAGCGGAAAGGGAGATTTTGTGAGAAAAAAATAAATAAATCAATTTCCGCTAACCTGTGGCAAAAAAAATAAAAATCTTCTATGAACTCGCCATGCCCCTCACAGAATACCTTGGGGTGTCTTCTTTCCAAAATGGGGTCACATGTGGGGTATTTATACTGCCCTGGCATTTTAGGGGCCCTAAAGCGTGAGAAGAAGTCTGGAATCCAAATGTCTAAAAATGTCCTCCTAAAAGGTATTGGAATTTGGGCCCCTTTGCGCACCTAGGCTGCAAAAAAGTGTCACACATGTGGTATCGCCGTAGTCAGGAGAAGTAGGGAAATGCGTTTTGGGGTGTCTTTTTACATATACCCATGCTGGGTGAGATAAATATCTCTGTAAAAGACAACTTTTCCCATTTTTTTATACAAAGTTGTCATTTGACAGAGATATTTCTCTCACCCAGTATGGGTATTTGTAAAAATACACCCCAAAACACATTGCCCTACTTCTTCTGAGTACGGCAATACCACATGTGTGACACTTTTTTACAGCCTAGGTGCGCAAAGGGGCCCAAATACTCAAGAGCACCTTTAGGATTTCACAGGGCATTTTTTATGCATTTGGAGGGATCTTTTAGAGGGATATTTCTCTCACCCAGCATGGGTATATGTAAAAAGACACCCCAAAACACATTGCACTACTTCTCCTGAGTACGGCGATACCACATTTGTGAAACTTTTTTGCAACCAAGATACGCAAAGGGGCCCAAATTCCAACTTCTCACGCTTTAGGGCCCCTAAAATGCCAGGGCAGTATAAATACCCCACATGTGACCCCATTTTGGAAAGAAGACACCCCAAGGTATTCCGTGAGTGGTATGGTGAGTTCATGTAAAATTTTATTTTTTGTCATAAGTTAGTGGAATATGAGACTTTGTAAGAAAAAATAATAATAATAATAACTTTCCGCTAACTTGTGACAAAAAATATAAACTTCCATGAACTCACTATGACCATCAGCGAATACCTTAGGGTGTCTACTTTCCAAAATGGGATAATTTGTGGGGTGTTTCTACTGTCTGGGCATTTTAGAACTTCAGGAAACATGACAGGTACTCAGAAAGTCAGAGCTGCTTCAAAATGCGGAAATTCACATTTTTGTACCATAGTTTGTAAACACTCTAACTTTTACCCAAAACCAATAAATATACACTTATTGCATTTTTTTATCAAAGACATGTAGATCAATAAATTTAGAGAAAAATTTATATAGAGAAAATTTACAACAGAAAGTGAAAAATGAAATTTTTTTGCAAAAACTTTGGTCAATTTTGATTAATATAAAAAAAGTAAAAATGAAATACCACCAAATGAAAGCTCTATTAGTAAGAAGAAAAGGAAGTAAAATTCATTTGGGTGGTAAGTTGTATGACCGAACAATAAACCGTGAAAGTAGTGCAGTCCAGAATTGTAAAATGTGGTCTGGTCATTAAGGGGGTTTAAGCTAGGGGAGCTGAGGTGGGTAAAGGAGCCGAAAGATTGAAGCTTACATAATGGAGGCCCATCCCTAATTTCTAACGATAATTTGTTTTCCCTTAGTCCTAACAGCAGCACACAAATTTCCCACCCTAGTAAGTTATTCTTGCTTTAGACACAGTGGGCTGGGGGGTGTCCCCTACTTTTGTATGACTGTAAAGCTTTGTTATTGGTTCTTGGGCTCATTAAAATTCCGCCGGTCCTGGGGGGGGGGGGGGGATTAGGATTAAGGTAAAAACAAATTATTGTTAGAAATTAACGATTATACAGATGAGATAATGTAGATTTTTATGGAGAATCCTATGTAAATCTAAAAATGTATAGTGTATGTCCTTTACCAGACCAGGGGGGTTATCTTGGGATAAAATGAACAGATTATTAGTGTTGAGCGCAAAAATTTGAAAAGCAAATTTTTATTGTGAATATCGGCACTTCGCAATTTAACATATAATTAGAATATAGCGCTATATATTTGTAATGACACACAATGATGTGTACTGTGTAAAAATGTGATCATCCCTCCCTGCTTCTAGCTTGTGGTCCAAATGAGAAGGCTAAAATATTACTTACAATGAGTGAAGCACGAATATTTGTAATGCAAATTTTTATTGCGATGCGAATATCGCCACTTCGAGAGGACACTGATCCCTCCTTTCTTTTAGCTTGTGGGCCATTCAGAAGAATGCAAATATAGTTGTCAGAGGTTAGCAACATCCCTAGCAACCAATAGGAAAGTTGCCCCCCCCCTTACTATATAGGATCCTTCCCAGCAGCCAGTTTGTGCAGTTTCATGAGGTTGGTTGTGAGAGGATCTTGAATACTGTACTGTGCTTTTTTAAAAGCAGATCACATATCTGATATATACTGAACTAATAGTTAGTGTTAGATAGTGTAGGTTAGTGTAGCAGATAGGTTCTAGTGTAGGGTATAGTGTTAGTTAGCAGAAAGATATTGTGGCGAAACCAACCTCGCCACTGGGTTTTGGAGGGGGCTGTTTAAAAGCCTCTTGCCTCAGGATTATGGCCCATAGTAACTTGTAAACCCCTGAACCTATTCCAGGGAATTTTGGATAGGTTTGTCCCCAAGTTATACTGTTTAAATTGATGTAAGTTATATGTATGGACAATGTAACCTCACAAAGTTGTAACAACTTATAATAAGTGTAACTTGTCAGCTTGGGAGGAATATGCTGGGTGTGGTTCTATTGTCCCATTGTCCCATTGTGTGTTTAAATGGTGATGTCTGTCCTGTTGTCTCCACATGTGTATTGGTGATCTCCCCTTTGTCCTGAGAGATAATTGGATTGTCTTCGGTCGTCTCCCAGGTAGAGAGGAGGAAACCATGATGCATTGTGGGGATATGTTGTATCTGTTCTGTGTCGCAATCTCCCTTCTGGTCCTCTAGGGGGCGGGAACGATTGGTTGCTGTATTTACATTGTGTGTGTTGTGAATTACTGATTGGTTGGATTTCAAAACCCTGTGGGCAGTACTATGTTTGGTTTTTATCAATAAAAGAGGCTGTACTTGAAGTACAGTCAGAGCACTGCTTGACCCTCAACACGGAGCCTTGTCTCGTTATTGGGGGGATTCCCTGTATGCTGTTAGAGACTGATTGCCAGGAGTGTAAGCTGACTGATACGCTTTTCCTGTTCGTCTGCTGACAGCTACTTGTGAGGTTCCAGTTTGGAGTGCTATTTTGTATCCAGTTCGGGAGGTTGGTGTTCTGCAGTAGCTGTGCCTGTCTCTCAGAAAGGGGCATATCGCCTAAACGGATCTTAACCCCTTGTCTGCTGAAACGGTCAGTTACAGATATAATCCATTTATTAATTTGTGTGAGATAGTATAGGTTAGGGAATAGTGTAGCTGATAGATTCTAGTCCAGGGTGTAGTGTAGGGTATAGTTAGCTGATGTCATGGAACCATGAACCAGACGTACAACAAGAGATAAGTGGAAAATAAGAAGGTTTTATTGAAGAGCAAGCCGTAAGCAAAGTCCGAACGGATGGCTAAACCGAAGCAGGGTCTTGCGGAGACAGAGGTCAGGAACCAGAAGGGTAGTCAGACGAAGCCAGGAACAGGAACCAACGGGGTAGTCAGACGAAGCCGGAATCAGGAACCAACGGGGTAGTCAGACGAGCCGGAATCAGGAACCAACGGGGTAGTCAGACGAGGCCAGGATCAGGAACCAGAAGCAGCAGCAGTCTTGGAAGCATGTGAACACAGGAGGACCAAGCAAGGAACTGAAGCCACAGACCTCCTATATATATGAGCTGGGCATCCAGCTCCTCCCAGTGGGAAGGAGGAGCCGCAGGGTGGGAGGCTACAAGAAAACCCAGAAACCAAGATGGCCGCCAGCACATGTCAAACGAAGGGAACAGCAAGGAGGTAAGACCATGACAGCTGAAAGATATCCATTTATTTAGTGTGAGATAGTATAGGTTAGTTAGGGAATAATGTAGCTGATAGGTTCAAGCACAGGGTGTAGGTTAGGTATAGTATAGTGTAGGTTATTTAGTTTAGTGTCTGCATTAGTAAAAAAAAAAAAAAAAAGTTTATTAGTGTTAGTTTCCTACTGTTTAGTTGGTGTAGTCTCTGTGTCAGTATCTGTGTCTTTTGTTAGTTAAAAAAACAAACAAGAAAACAAAAAAACTTTATTAGTGTTAGTTTTTAGTGTTAGTTTTTTACTGTTTAGTTGGTGTAATGATCACACCAGTGTCTGCATCTTTTGTTTAGAAAAAAATAAATAAAAAAAAGGCTTTTACTGTTATTGTGTTAGTGATTCCATTTAAAAAAAAAAAAATTTGCCCCAGAGTCCCCATCCCAATAAAGTTTTTCCCAAATTCCCTTATGATATATATACAGTTGCAAGAAAAAGTATGTGAACTCGTTGGAATGATATGGATTTCTGCACAAATTGGTCAAAAAAATTTGATCTGATCTTCATCTAAGTCACAACAATAGACAATCACAGTCTGCTTAAACTAATAACACACAAATAATTAAATGTTACCATGTTTTTATTGAACACACCATGTAAACATTCACAGTGTAGGTGGAAAAAGTATGTGAACCCCTAGACTAATGACATCTTCAAGAGCTAATTGGAGTGAGGTGTCAGCCAACTGGAGTCCAATCAATGAGATGAGATTGGAGGTGTTGGTTACAGCTGCCCTGCCCTATAAAAAAACACACACCAGTTCTGGGTTTGCTTTTCACAGGAAGCATTGCCTGATGTGAATGATGCTTTGCACAAAAGAGCTCTCAGAAGACCTACGATTAAGAATTGTTAACTTGCATAAAGCTGGAAAGGGCTATAAAAGTATCTCTAAAAGCCTTGCTGTCCATCAGTCCATGGTAAGACAAATTGTCTATAAATGGAGAAAGTTCAGCACTGCTGCTACTCTCCCTAGGAGTGGCCATCCTGTAAAGAAACACACAACACTATGTGTGGAGAAAAAGAGGCACAGCACATCAACATCAAAACCTCCTCCCAACTATGAAGTATGGTGGTGGGGGCATCATGGTTTGGGGCTGCTTTGCTGTGTCAGGGCCTGGACAGATTGCTATCATCGAAGGAAAAATTAATTTCCAAGTTTATCAAGAAATTTTGCAGGAGAACTTAAGGCCATCTATCCACCAGCTG
The DNA here is from genome assembly GCF_014858855.1 of Bufo gargarizans. Taxonomy (NCBI): domain Eukaryota; kingdom Metazoa; phylum Chordata; class Amphibia; order Anura; family Bufonidae; genus Bufo; species Bufo gargarizans. The sequence goes on from NC_058084.1 coordinate 41,038,965, forward strand.
AAGCTCAACAGAAGATGGGTGTTGCAACAGGACAACGACCTAAAGCATAGAAGTAAATTAACAACAGAATGGCTTAAACAGAAGAAAATATGCCTTCTGGAGTGGCCCAGTCAGAGTCCTGAACTCAACCCGATTGAGATGCTGTGGCACGACCTCAAGAAAGTGATTCACATCAAACAGCCCAAGAATATTGCTGAACTGAAACAGTTCTGTAAAGAGGAATGGTCAAGAATTACTCCTGACCTTTGTGCACGTCTGATCGGCAACTATAGGAAATGTTTGGTTGAAGTTATTGCTGCCAAAGGAGGTTCAACCAGTTATTAAATCCAAGGGATCACATACTTTTTCCACCTGAAGTGTGAATGTTTACATGGTGTGTTCAATAAAAACATGGTAACATTTCATTTTTTGTATGTAATTAGTTTAAGCAGACTGTGATTGTCTATTGTTGTGACTAACGGCTCTTTCACACCTGCGTTCTTGTCTTCCGGCATAGAGTTCCGTCGTCGGGGCTCTATGCCGGAAGAATCCTGATCAGTTTTATCCTAATGCATTCTGAATAGAGTGAAATCCGTTCAGGATGCATCAGGATGTCTTCAGTTCCGGAACAGAACGTTTTTTGGCCGGAGAAAATACCGCAGCATGCTGCGCTTTTTGCTCCGGCCAAAAATCCTGAAGACTTGCCGCAAGGACGGATCCGGAATCAATGCCCATTGAAAGGCATTGATCCGGCCTTAAGCTAAACGTCTTTTCGGTGCATTGCCGGATCCGACGTTTAGCTTTTTTAGAGTGGTTGCCATGGCTGCCGGGACGCTAAAGTCCTGGCAGCCATGGTAAAGTGTAGGGGGGAGCGGGGGAGCAGCATACTTACCGTCCGTGCGGCTCCCGGGGCACTTCAGAGTGACGTCAGGGCGCCCCACGCGCATGGATGACGTGATCGCATGGCACGTCATCCATGCGCATGGGGCGCTCTAACGTCATTCTGGAGCGCCCCGGGAGCCGCACGGACGGTAAGTATACTGCTCCCCCGCTCCCCGCTCCTACTATGGCAACCAGGACTTTAATAGCGTCCTGGCTGCCATAGTAACACTGAAAGCATTTTGAAGACGGATCCGTCTTTAAATGCTTTCAGTACACTTGCGTTTTTCCGGATCCGGCGTGTTATTCCGGCAAGTGGAGTACACGCGGGATCCGGACAACGCAAGTGTGAAAGAGGCCTTAGATGAAGATCAGATCACATTTTATGGCCAATTTGTGCAGAAATCCATATCATTCCAAACGGTTTACATACTTTTTCTTGCAATTGTATATATTTTCTGCATACATAAAGCAATATGCATACTTCAAGTGGGCGTTCAGGCAGCAGTAGTAGGGGAGTTTGTTCCAGTTCTGGACCGCTGCCAGCATGGGGCCGCTCCTCTCCCTATGTAGGGGGTGGGCGCAGGTGTTGGGCGCAGGTGTCCAGGGGCGTCCTCCTCATTTGTGACTTTTTTGGGAGTCGCAGGCACCCCTTTTCCTCTCAGGATGCCGAGGAAGTAGTGGCTCTCATGGCACAAGCCAATGCCACAGAGTCCTCTGCCCCGGCTCCGAGCAGCAGCAGCCCCCATAAATCTACCCTGCTTCTGTTTGACAGCGACAGTGAGAGGGACATCTTGGGGGAGGTAATGCAGAAGGCTGAATTGCAGTTCAGTCCTCATGCTCAGGACCTTTTGGAAGGGATAGTTGAGGGGTTAATGCCTGTCAGTACCCCAGTGGCATCCCTTCCAACTGGTGTGGGTTGTTTCAGCCACCGAACCCCCGCAAATAGTCAGACCCAGGTGTCAGCAAGGGGACAGCGGAGCCAGGTCATGGGCTCCACGTCTGCTCTTCCCCTCAGTCCAGCACTGGTTCGCACTGGGTCTGACATATCAGGGGACAAAGAGAAGGGTGCCACCTCCCTTGTCAGACATCAGCAGTACAGGAGGAAGGCAGGCACCCGAAGCAAACGGTGCAACAGGTGGTAAGGGAGCCCAGAGTCAGGGGCTCCACTTTTAATGGCAACGGGAAGAGGCAGCAGCCAGCTTCACCTGTGCGCACCGAGCCCGAACAGGCGCAAGTCAGCACTAGCCTATCTGACATAAGGTCGGTGCGTAAGTAGCCTGTTTGGGCTTACTTCACCCTGGCAGCAGATGATGTAACTATAGCCATTAGGGTTGAGCGAACCCGAACTGCAGAGCAGCCAATCAACAAGAGTTTAACTCGTGCCTACTAATGGCATGGCTGTGATTGGCCAAGTGCAGCATGTGACCAAGCCTCTATTTAAGCTGGAGTCACATAGCGCCGCACTTCACACTGCTCTTACTAGTTGTAGGTATGGGATGCTGCTGCTGTGAGGGACAGATTAGGAAAGACTCTGATATCTGCACTTGGTGTGAAGTCAGCGATCTACAGCGTTTTTTGTTTTGGGGGTGCAATTCAACATTTGGGGATGTCACAGCACAACGGAAATATAACTGGGGAAGAGGTCAAAGTAATCCTCCTCCTACCACGACCACGGCGGCAAGGACAGGATGCTTTACAGATGTGTTGTTGATGGAGGACATGCAGAGCTTTTTCAGTCCTACACATCGCCACAGCCCTTCGGGATCCAGCCTTAGAGAACGACTCGACCGACAGGTGGCAGACTACCTCGCCTTAACTGCAGATATCGACACTCTGAGGAGCGATGAACCCCTTGACTACTGGGTGTGCAGGCTTGACCTGTGGCCTGAGCTATCCCAGTTTGCGATAGAACTTCTGGCCTGCCCCGCTTCAAGTGTCCTGTCAGAAAGGACCTTCAGTGCAGCAGGAGGCATTGTCACTGACAAGAGAAGTCGCCTCGGTCAAAAAAGTGTTGATTACCTCACCTTCATTAAGATGAATGAGGCATGGATCCTGAAGGGACTGACAGTAGGGGATACGTTTAACTAACAAAAGGCCTGACATGCCTTGGCCTCAAAATGGTCCCCACGCTGCTTTATTTAATGTCTGCATACTGGATGACTTTCGTGAATTCTCCGCCGCCAACTAGGGTTCAAGCTGCAATGTTTTAGTCACCTTTCTGCCTTGAAAACATCAATTTTTCCGGCCTCTGCTACAACAGCGGCTGTAACAATAACATTGTTTTTCAGGCATGTGTACATGCCTAATTTTTCTGGCCTCTGGTGCTGCACTGTGGCTGCAAAAACAAAACAAAAAAAAGGCACATACAAGTGTCAATTCCCCTTTCCTGATCGTTACCTTGTTGTGGTGAAGGGGCTTGCGTATCACAATGAAGCGATCATCACCTCTATAAGGGCTGTTTCACATGAGCGGATGCCGTGCGTGGCATCCGCTCCGTGAAAGAGTGCCAAGACCCGATGCAGACTGCAGAGGCACGGAGCATTAACATGACTGATAATGCTCCGTGCCTCTCTGTGACCTCTTTACTGCGAAATCACAGTGAGATAAAGTTGTCACTGTGATTTCGTAGTAAAGAGATCACAGAGAGGCACGGAGCATTATCAGTCATGTTACTGCTCCGTGTCTCTGCAGTCTGCATCGGGTCTTGGCACTCTTTCACGGAGCGGATGCCACGCACGGCATCCACTCGTGTGAAACAGCCCTAAGTGTGTGTTGGCAATGTTGCCACACCCCAGATGATAAGGCCGTTGCTTTATTATGATCAGACCAAAAGCGATCGGGACGGCTGGATGTTTTTTCATAGAAAAAAACAAATTTTTTTAATTTATCTTTTTTTAAGTTGTATGGGTGGGTTTTTAATACATAAAATAAAAAAAATCTTAATAAAGTCTCTTAATAGTTTATTAGAAATAATGCAGACAATTTAAAAAATCCCCATCAATTCCAATACAAATCAAGTACAAAGCTCAGAACTAAATTATTTCAGGATGTCGTAATGGTTTGTTAATTCGACAATGGTTAATCAATTCGACACACGTCCCCGGATAGGGGACGTAACAGGGATTAAACTGATAGGAATAGGACTAGTTAAGACACCACTCATATAGGGTGTCACAGCACATTGCTCCGTGCACGCGCAGTGCCCCAACTTGGGAGTAAGAGGACCGACCAAGCTGCTTTTTCCATCTCCCGGTTCCTAAAATCAATTCAGTTTGGTGTATCAGAGTTTGGTCTGTCACTGTGAAGGCAGTCGAAGGTACCCGGCCTAAATTTTTTTTCACAAAAGGCAATCCCACTCTGATATGGGATGTAACAGGGATTAAACTGATGAGAATAGTTCTACAGAAATTAGCACTCATATCGGGTGGGACAGTAAATTGCACGGCGCAGACGCAGTGACCATGTCGTGGATTCAAACAAAGGGGAGGGAGCCAGCAATTTTTTAACCATCTCCCCGTTCGAAAAATCTATTTAATAAATGGACCCCAGATTGGGGACATAGTAGGTATTAAACTGATGAGAAGAGAGAACTACAGGAAATACCACTCATATTGGGTGGGACAGTAAATTGCACGGCGCAGACGTAGTGACCGTGGCGTGGATTCAAACAAAGGGGAGGGAGCCAGCAATTTTTTAACCATCTCCCCGTTCGAAAAATCTATTTAATAAATGAACCCCAGATTGGGGACGTAACAGGGATTAAACTGATGAGAAGAGAGAACTATAGAAAATAGCACTCATATCGTGGGACAGTAAATTGCACGGCACAGACGCAGTGACCGTGGATTCAAACAATAGGGAGGGAGCCAGCGTTTTTTTAACCATCTCCCCATTCGAAAAATCAATTCAATTCACCTTTCCGGGACCCTTGGTGTTGTACGTGGCTGGGTGGAGGAAGAAACCTTCAATGACATCAACGGGACATGGCTAGCTTGGTATCCAACCTTGTGCAAATGGGAAGTTTGCGGTTGGGCAAATGGACTGTTTGCGGTGGTTTGCGGTGCATTAAAAGGGGAGTTTGGTCTGTCAATGTCTGTGAAGCGGCCGTAATCCTTACACTACCTGATCGATACAACATCATACCTGATCGTATACACACACTGGATGTTTTAAACCACGTTGTTAAAAAAAAAAATTGGATTGTTAGGTGATTTATGCCCTTTATGGATTAAAATCCAACTCTGCGTCAACTATGTAATTTGCCATGGGAGTTTTGCCATGGATCCCCCTCCGGCATGCCACAGTCCAGGTGTTAGTCCCCCTTGAAAAAACTTTTCCATCACTATTGTGGCCAGAAAGAGTCCCTCTGGGTTTTAAAATTCGCCTGCCCATTGAAGTCAATGGCGGTTCGCCCGTTTCGCCCATTCGCGAACATTTGCAAAAATTTGCGTTCGCTTTTCGCGAACGGAAAATTTTATGTTTGCGACTTCTCTAGTCCTGGATCGGCAGTGATAATTTGGCCTCCACTGTCGGTTCAGGGAGCGATGAATGGTCCCTTGTCCATCTCTCTCCTAGTCTCTCCCTCCAAAACTAAGTTGTTTTTTAACTTTTTTTTATTTATTTATTAATGTATATAATAATTTACTTATTTAATGATTAATTTTTTTATGTATTTATATTCTAATGTATTTATATATTTCAATTTTTTTATCATATATTTCTAGATTGATTGATTTATTGACGGTTAATTTTTTATATATGTATTTATTTATTTATATATTTCTATTTTACAGAATTTTTTTAAATCATGTATAATGCATTAATTTAATTAAATTGACAATTTTTAATATATATATATTTATTGTCATTTTTCTGTATTGATGAATTTATGTAATCATGTACAGTACAGACCAAAAGTTTGGACACACCTTCTCATTCAAAGAGTTTTCTTTATTTTCATGACTATGAAAATTGTAGATTCGCACTGAAGGCATCAAAACTATGAATTAACACATGTGGAATTATATACATAACAAAAAAGTGTGAAACAACTGAAAATATGTCATATTCTAGATTCTTCAAAGTAGCCACCTTTTGCTTTGATTGCTGCTTTGCACACTCTTGGCATTCTCTTGATGAGCTTCAAGAGGTAGTCACCTGAAATGGTCTTCACTTCACAGGTGTGCCCTGTCAGGTTTAATAAGTAGGATTTCTTGCCTTATAAATGGGATTGGGACCATCAGTTGCGTTGTGGAGAAGTCAGGTGGATACACAGCTGATAGTCCTACTGAATAGACTGTTAGAATGTGTATTATGGCAAGAAAAAAGCAGCTAAGTAAAGAGAAACGAGTGGCCATCATTACTTTAAGAAATTAAGGTCAGTCAGTCCGAAAAATTGGGAAAACTTTGAAAGTGTCCCCAAGTGCAGTCACAAAAACCATCAAGCGCTACAAAGAAAATGGCTCACATGCGGACCGCCCCAGGAAATGAAGCCCAAGAGTCACCTCTGCTGTGGAGGATAAGTTCATCCGAGTCACCAGCCTCAGAAATCGCAGGTTAACAGCAGCTCAGATTAGAGACCAGGTCAATGCCACACAGAGTTCTAGCAGCAGACACATCTCTAGAACAACTGTTAAGAGGAGACTGTGTGAATCAGGCCTTCATGGTAGAATATCTGCTAGGAAACCACTGCTAAGAGCAGGCAACAAGCAGAAGAGACTTGTTTGGGCTAAAGAACACAAGGAATGGACATTAGACCAGTGGAAATCTGTGCTTTGGTCTGATGAGTCCAAATTTTAGATCTTTGGTTCCAACCACTGAGTCTTTGTGCGACGCAGAAAAGGTGAACGGATGGACTCTACATGCATGGTTCCCACCGTGAAGCATGGAGGAGGAGGTGTGATGGTGTGGGGGTGCTTTGCTGGTGACACTGTTGGGGATTTATTCAAAATTGAAGGCATACTGAACCAGCATGGCTACCACAGCATCTTGCAGCGGCATGCTTTTACATCCGTTTTGGGTTTAGTTGGACCATCATTTATTTTTCAACAGGACAATGACCCCAAACACACCTCCAGGCTGTGTAAGGGCTATTTGCTCATGAAGGAGAGTGATGGGGTGCTGCGCCAGATGACCTGGCCTCCACAGTCACCGGACCTGAACCCAATCGAGATGGTTTGGGGTGAGCTGGACCGCAGAGTGAAGGCAAAAGGGCCAACAAGTGCTAAGCATCTCTGGGAACTCCTTCAAGACTGTTGGAAGACCATTTCAGGTGACTACCTCTTGAAGCTCATCAAGAGAATGCCAAGAGTGTGCCAAGCAGTAATCAAAGCAAAAGGTGGCTACTTTGAAGAACCTAGAATATGACATATTTTCTGTTGTTTCACACTTTTTTGTTATGTATATAATTCCACAGGAAGGAGTCACTGCCAACTCCGAAACGCGTCTGGTATTAAGTCTCAAACAAAGAAAATTGACGCAGCCGATATATCTGCGCACCATTTTGGAATTCCTGGAAGCGCTTATTCACCAAGCCGATAATATCAAACACAAGCTTCAAAGCGTCCGGGACTAAAGATATCAACTAATGCCGAACTCCACATTGGGTCTGGATTTCCTTTGACCCTGGCGTCTTAATCAACGGTCCACAACAGACTCACCTGTTAATAGGAAGGAACCGGAACCCAGAATACCGCTGCTGACATACGTGGGACGCCACGCCAAGCATGGGGGATCGGTCATTGCAGTACATCGTAACAGTGAGTAGTGTGTTCACACACAGTACGGGCCAGCAGCAATCTAATCATAATCGCTGTGAAGAAACAAACTATATGACTGTTCATGTATTTACAATTATCGGCCACACAGGTGCGGTAAGAATCAATATAATATCGGCTACACAGTGCGGTTTAACAGCTGACTACGTTATACCTGCTGTGAAGACATTGTTTAGTCAAGACTGTCTGTTGAATCATTAACTACGGCCAGAAGCTTTGTTTCCAGTAGAGGCAGTGCGCATCTAATCCTGCGCATTTGAAACATTGTAATTCCCACATCAGTCAAACTGGTTACTATATAGTTCATCCATTGATACTTAGTTATTCATGTATTCTATGTATCACCTTTTATGCATATGTATCTTATGTGAAAATTGAGAATCCTCATTCTTTTAGTGTATTTTATTGTTTATTATAGTGTGGCATTTAATAAATTAATAATTGTTACACATATATTGGCTGGTTGTCCATGTGATTTCCATGTGTAGGTGTGCCTCTCACATCCTGTTATTTATATTTATCTACTTTGAAAGATTGGGGATATCTTTTTTGGGGGAGCACCCATCCTTGTAATTGATAGGGTGAGCCAGTCCATTCATTTAAAACTTATAATTATACATGTGTTAATTCATAGTTTTGATGCCTTCATAGTCATGAAAATAAAGAAAACTCTTTGAATGAGAAGGTGTGTCCAAACTTTTGGTCTGTACTGTATATGTAGATTAATTAAATTATTTACTGAATGGTTGTTTTTTAAATATATTTATTTATTTCTTGATTTATTTCTATATCAATAAAAAACATTTTTTTTATATCTTGTATTTTGACTTTACTTAATTAATTTATCAATGTTTTTAATTGTTTTTTAAATCAGGTGTTTATACATTAACAGTAGAGTTGAGCGGACACCTGGATGTTCGGGTTCGAGAAGTTCGGCCGAACTTCCCGGAAATGTTCGGGTTCGGGATCCGAACCCGATCCGAACTTCGTCCCGAACCCGAACCCCATTGAAGTCAATGGGGACCCGAACTTTTCGGCACTAAAAAGGCTGTAAAACAGCCAAGGGCTAGAGGGCTGCAAAAGGCAGCAACATGTAGGTAAATCCCCTGCAAACAAATGTGGATAGGGAAATGAATTAAAATAAAAATAAAATAAATAAAAATTAACCAATATCAATTGGAGAGAGGTCCCATAGCAGAGAATCAGGCTTCATGTCAGCCACCACTGCAACAGTCCATTGTCAGATATTTAGGCCCAGCACCCAGGCAGAGGAGGGAGGTCCCGTAACAGAGAATCTGGCTTCATGTCAGCAGAGAATCAGTCTGCATGTCATAGCAGAGAATCAGGCTTCACGTCAGCCACCACTGCAACAGTCCATTGGCATATATTTAGGCCCAGCACCCAGGCAGAGGAGAGAGGTCCCATAACAGAGAATCTGGCTTCATGTCAGCAGAGAATCAGTCTGCATGTCATAGCAGAGAATCAGGCTTCACGTCAGCCACCACTGCAACAGTCCATTGGCATATATTTAGGCCCAGCACCCAGGCAGAGGAGAGAGGTCCCGTAACAGAGAATCTGGCTTCATGTCAGCAGAGAATCAGTCTGCATGTCATAGCAGAGAATCAGGCTTCACGTCAGCCACTAGTGCAACAGTCCATTGTCAGATATTTAGGCCCAGCACCCAGGCAGAGGAGAGAGGTCCCGTAACAGAGAATCTGGCTTCATGTCAGCAGAGAATCAGTCTGCATGTCATAGCAGAGAATCAGGCTTCACGTCAGCCACTAGTGCAACAGTCCATTGTCAGATATTTAGGCCCAGCACCCAGGCAGAGGAGAGAGGTCCCGTAACAGAGAATCTGGCTTCATGTCAGCAGAGAATCAGTCTGCATGTCATAGCAGAGAATCAGGCTTCACGTCAGCCACCAGTGCAACAGTCCATTGTCATATAATTAGGCCCAGCACCCAGGCAGAGGAGAGAGGTCCCGTAACAGGCAATCTGGCTTCATGTCAGCAGAGAATCAGTCTGCATGTCATAGAAGAGAATCAGGCTTCACAACAGCCACCAGTGCAACAGTCCATTGTCAGATATTTAGGCCCAGCACCCAGGCAGAGGAGAGAGGTCCCGTAACAGAGAATCTGGCTTCATGTCAGCAGAGAATCAGTCTGCATGTCAAGGCAGAGAATCAGGCTTCACGTCAGCCACCAGTGCAACAGTCCATTGTCATATAATTAGGCCCAGCACCCAGGCAGAGGAGAGAGGTCCCGTAACAGACAATCTGGCTTCATGTCAGCAGAGAATCAGTCTGCATGTCATAGAAGAGAATCAGGCTTCACAACAGCCACCAGTGCAACAGTCCATTGTCAGATATTTAGGCCCAGCACCCAGGCAGAGGAGAGAGGTCCCGTAACAGAGAATCTGGCTTCATGTCAGCAGAGAATCAGTCTGCATGTCATAGCAGAGAATCAGGTTTCACGTCAGCCACCAGTGCAACAGTACATTGTCATATATTTTGACCCAGCACCCAGGCAGAGGAGAGAGGTCCCGTAACAGAGGATCTGGCTTCATGTCAGCAGAAAATCAGTCTGCATGTCATAGCAGAGAATCGGGCTTCACGACAGCCACCACTGCGACAGTCCATTGGCATATATTTAGGCCCAGCATCCAGGCAGAGGAGAGAGGTCCCGTAACAGACAATCTGGCTTCATGTCAGCAGAGAATCAGTCTGCATGTCATAGCAGAGAATCAGGCTTCACGTCAGCCACCACTGCAACAGTGCATTGGCATATATTTAGGCCCAGCACACAGGCAGAGGAGAGAGGTCCCGTAACAGAGAATCTGTCTTCATGTCAGCAGAGAATTAGTCTGCATGTCATAGCAGAGAATCAGGCTTCACGTCACCCACCACTGCAACAGTCCATTGGCATATTTTTAGGCCCAGCACACAGGCAGAGGAGAGAGGTCCCGTAACAGAGAATCTGTCTTCATGTCAGCAGAGAATCAGTCTGCATGACATAGCAGAGAATCAGTCTGCATGTCATAGCAGAGAATCAGGCTTCATGTCAGCCACCACTGCAACAGTCCATTGTCAGGTATTTAGGCCCAGCACCCAGGCAGAGGAGAGAGGTCCCGTAACAGAGAATCTGGCTTCATGTCAGCAGAGAATCAGTCTGCATGTCATAGCAGAGAATCAGGCTTCACGTCACCCAACATTGGAACAGTCCATTGGCATATATTTAGGCCCAGGCACCCAGCCAGAGGAGAGAGGTCCCGTAACAGAGAATCTGGCTTCATGTCAGCAGAGATTCAGTCTGCATGTCATAGCAGAGAATCAGGCTTCACGTCAGCCACCACTGTAACAGTCCATTGTCATATATTTAGGCCCAGCAAACCAGGCAGAGGAGAGAGGTCCTGTAACAGAGAATCTGGCTTCATGTCAGCAGAGTATCAGTCTGCATGTCATAGCAGAGAATCAGGCTTCACGTCAGCCACCACTGCAACAGTCCATTGGCATATATTTAGGCCCCGGCACCTAGACAGAGGAGAGGTTCATTCAACTTTGGGTAGCCTCGCAATATAATGGTAAAATAAAAATAAAAATAGGATTGATTGAGGAAGTGCCCTGGAGTACAATAATATATGGTTAAGGGGAGGTAGTTAATGTCTAATCTGGACAAGGGACGGACAGGACCTGTGGGATCCATGCCTGGTTCATTTTTATAAACGTCAGCTTGTCCACATTGGCTGTAGACAGGCGGCTGCGTTTGTCTGTAATGACGCCCCCTGCCGTGCTGAATACACGTTCAGACAAAACGCTGGCCGCCGGGCAGGCCAGCACCTCCAAGGCATAAAAGGCTAGCTCTGGCCACGTGGACAATTTAGAGACCCAGAAGTTGAATGGGGCCGAACCATCAGTCAGTACGTGGAGGGGTGTGCACACGTACTGTTCCACCATGTTAGTGAAATGTTGCCTCCTGCTAACACGTTGCGTATCAGGTGGTGGTGCAGTTAGCTGTGGCGTGTTGACAAAACTTTTCCACATCTCTGCCATGCTAACCCTGCCCTCAGAGGAGCTGGCCGTGACACAGCTGCCTTGGCGACCTCTTGCTCCTCGTCTGCCTTGGCCTTGGGCTTCCACTTGTTCCCCTGTGACATTTGGGAATGCTCTCAGTAGCGCGTCTACCAATGTGTGCTTGTACTCGTGCATCTTCCTATCACACTCCAGTGCAGGAAGTAAGGTGGGCACATTGTCTTTGTACCGTGGATCCAGCAGGGTGGCAACCCAGTAGTCCGCACACGTTAAAATGTGGGCAACTCTGCTGTCGTTGCGCAGGCACTGCAGCATGTAGTCGCTCATGTGTGCCAGGCTGCCCAGGGGTAAGGACAAGCTGTCCTCTGTGGGAGGCGTATCGTCATCGTCCTGCCTTTCCCCCCAGCCACGCACCAGTGATGGGCCCGAGCTGCGTTGGGTGCCACCCCGCTGTGACCATGCTTCATCCTCATCCTCCTCCACCTCCTCCTCATCCTCCTCGTCCTCCAGTAGTGGGCCCTGGCTGGCCACATTTGTACCTGGCCTCTGCTGTTGCAAAAAACCTCCCTCTGAGTCACTTCGAAGAGACTGGCCTGAAAGTGCTAAAAATGACCCCTCTTCCTCCTCCTCCTCCTCCTCCTGGGCCACCTCCTCTTCCATCATCGGCCTAAGTGTTTTCTCAAGGAGACATAGAAGTGGTATTGTAACGCTGATAACGGCGTCATCGCCACTGGCCATGTTGGTGGAGTACTCGAAACAGCGCAACAGGGCACACAGGTCTCGCATGGAGGCCCAGTCATTGGTGGTGAAGTGGTGCTGTTCCGCAGTGCGACTGACCCGTGCGTGCTGCAGCTGAAACTCCACTATGGCCTGCTGCTGCTCGCACAGTCTGTCCAGCATGTGCAAGGTGGAGTTCCACCTGGTGGGCACGTTGCATATGAGGCGGTGAGCGGGAAGGCTGAAGTTACGCTGTAGCGCAGACAGGCGAGCAGCGGCAGGATGTGAACGCCGGAAGCGCAAACAGACGGCCCGCACTTTATGCAGCAGCTCTGACATGTCGGGGTAGTTGTGAATGAACTTCTGCACCACCAAATTCAGCACATGCGCCAGGCAAGGGATGTGCATCAAACCGGCTAGTCCCAGAGCTGCAACGAGATTTCGCCCATTATCGCACACCACCAGGCCGGGCTTGAGGCTCACCGGCAGCAATCACTCGTCGGTCTGTTGTTCTATACCACGCCACAACTCCTGTGCGGTGTGGGGCCTGTCCCCCAAACATATGAGTTCCAGAATGGCCTGCTGACGTTTACCACGGGCTGTGCTTAAGTTGGTGGTGAAGGTGTGTGGCTGACTGGATGAGCAGGTGGAAGAAGAGGAGGAGGAAGCCGAGAAGGAGGAGGTGGCAACAGGAGGCAAAGAATGTTGCCCTGCGATCCTTGGCGGCGGAAGGACGTGCGCCAAACAGCTCTCCGCCTGGGGCCCAGCTGCCACTACATTTACCCAGTGTGCAGTTAGGGAGATATAGCGTCCCTGGCCGTGCTTACTGGTCCACGTATCTGTGGTTAGGTGGACCTTGCTACAGATGGCGTTGCGCAGTGCACACTTAATTTTATCGGATACTTGGTTGTGCAGGGAAGGCACGGCTCTCTTGGAGAAGTAGTGGCGGCTGGGAACAACATACTGTGGGACAGCAAGCGACATGAGCTGTTTGAAGCTGTCTGTGTCCACCAGCCTAAATGACAGCATTTCATAGGCCAGTAGTTTAGAAATGCTGGCATTCAGGGCCAGGGATCGAGGGTGGCTAGGTGGGAATTTACGTTTTCTCTCAAATGTTTGTGAGATGGAGAGCTGAACGCTGCCGTGTGACATGGTTGAGATGCTTGGTGACGGAGGTGGTGGTGGTGTTGGTGGTACATCCCCTGTTTGCTGGGCGGCAGGTGCCAACGTTCCTCCAGAGGCGGAGGAAGAGGCCGAGGCGGCAGCAGCAGAAGAGGTAGCAGGGGGAGCCTGAGTGACTTCCTTGTTTTTAAGGTGTTTACTCCACTGCAGTTCATGCTTTGCATGCAGGTGCCTGGTCATGCAGGTTGTGCTCAGGTTCAGAACGTTAATGCCTCGCTTCAGGCTCTGATGGAACAGTAGTGCAAACCACTCAGGTCTTGTCGTCAGCACATTGTTTGAAGAAGTGCCATGCCAGGGAACTCCTTGAAGCTGCCTTTGGGGTGCTCGGTCCCAGATGGCGACGGGCAGTAGCAGGCGGAGTCTCTTGGCGGCGGGTGTTCTGCTTTTGCCCACTGCTCCCTCTTTTGCTACGCTGTTGGCTCGGTCTCACCACTGCCTCTTCCTCCGAACTGTGAAAGTCAGTGGCACGACCTTCATTCCATGTGGGGTCTAGGATCTCATCGTCCCCTGCATCGTCTTCCACCCAGTCTTGATCCCTGACCTCCTGTTCAGTCTGCACACTGCAGAAAGACGCAGCAGTTGGCACCTGTGTTTCGTCATCATCAGAGACTTGCTGAGGTGGTATTCCCATGTCCTCATCATCAGGAAACATAAGTGGTTGTGCGTCAGTGCATTCTATGTCTTCCACTGCTGGGGAAGGGCTAGGTGGATGCCCTTGGGAAACCCTGCCAGCAGAGTCTTCAAACAGCATAAGAGACTGCTGCATAACTTGAGGCTCAGACAGTTTCCCTGATATGCATGGGGGTGATGTGACAGACTGATGGGCTTGGTTTTCAGGCGCCATCTGTGCGCTTTCTGCAGAAGACTGGGTGGGAGATAATGTGAACGTGCTGGATCCACTGTCGGCCACCTAATTGACTAATGCCTGTACCTGCTCAGGCCTTACCATCCTTAGAACGGCATTGGGCCCCACCATATATCGCTGTAAATTCTGGCGGCTACTGGGACCTGAGGTAGTTGGTACATGAGGACGTGTGGATGTGGCAGAATGGCCACGTCCTCTTCCAGCACCAGAGGGTCCACTAACACCACCACGACCATGTCCACGTCCGCGTCCCTTACTAGATGTTTTCCTCATTGTTATGGTTCACCACAACAACAAAAATATTATTTGGCCCAATGTATTGTATTCAGATTTAGCTGAATATAAATTTGAGGCCTAGTATTTGGGCGCTGGGTGACAGGTATAGGTTTACTGACAGAATTAGACTTGGAAATGCACAGTAGTGGGTGTGTGAAGTTATTCTGAATGACCCTATGTGCACCTTGAATATGATATACCCTTTTAGGGATAGATTTCAAATAGCTCTGATACAGCAGAAACCACTAAATTATGAAATTGCTAAATTGGGAATTGTATTTCAACCCAGAACAAAAACTGTGCTTGGACGGACACTAAATAACTTGCCCAGCCCCAGCAATTTAGCTGGATATAAATTTGAGGCCTAGTATTTAGGCGCTGGGTGACAGGTATAGGTTTACTGACAGAATTAGACTTCGAAATGCACAGTAGCGGGTGTGTAAAGTTATTCTGAATGACCCTATGTGCACCTTGAATATGATATACCCTTTTAGGGATAGATTTCAAATAGCTCTGATACAGCAGAAACCACTAAATTATGAAATTGCTAAATTGGGAATTGTATATCAACCCAGAACAAAAAATTTGCTTTGACGGACACTAAATAACTTGACCAGCCACACCAGTAACGACAGATTTAGCTGGATATAAACTTGAGGCCTAGTATTTAGGCGCTGGGTGACAGGTATACATTTACTGACAGAATTAGACTGGGATATGGCCAAAAAATAACCACACTATTGATGGTTAAATGCACTTGGTGTGACAGCTTGACCAACCACACTACTGAGGGTTAAATGCACTTGGTGACAGGCGCAGCTTGCCCCTGATGTAGTATATGGCCAAAAAATAAACAGACTATTGCTGGTTAAATGCACTTGGTGTGACAGCTTGACCAACCACACTACTGAGGGTTAAATGCACTTGGTGACAGGCGCAGCTTGCCCCTGATGTAGTATATGGCCAAAAAATAAACAGACTATTGCTGGTTAAATGCACTTGGTGTGACAGCTTCACCCTGACGTAGGCTTTAGCCAAAAAACAACCACACCATTGACGGTTAAATGCACTTGTTGGCAGCTTGTGCTGGCGCACCACAAGACACGAAATGGCCGCCGATCACCCCAGAAAAAAGTGACTGACAAACGGTCTGGGCAGCCTAAAAACAGTGAGCAATTGAGTATCAGCAGCTCAATGACCCACAGCTGCAGATCGATCACTGGATGGAGTCTTTTGGAGGAGTTAATCTGCCTAATCTCGCCCTACTGTCGCAGCCGCAACCTCTCCCTACTGCTGATCAGAGCAGAGTGACGGGCGGCGCTATGTGACTCCAGCTTAAATAGAGGCTGGGTCACATGGTGCTCTGGCCAATCACAGCCATGCCAATAGTAGGCATGGCTGTGACGGCCTCTTGGGGCAAGTAGTATGACGCTTGTTGATTGGCTGCTTTGCAGCCTTTCAAAAAGCGCCAAGAAAGCGACGAACACCGAACCCGGACTTTTACGAAAATGTCCGGGTTCGGGTCGGTGTCACGGACACCCCAAAATTCGGTACGAACCTGAACTATACAGTTCGGGTTCGCTCATCCCTAATTAACAGGCAATATTAAATTAGTGCATCAAAATTATTAGCCACAGTCTATATTAAATGGCAAGGGAACTTGACCACATTGTCTTTTTTAGTTAAATTACTCTATTCAATTGATACATTTTTTCAGCCCTAGTATAGTTTACCTTATAGTCCTCTCTGTCAGGACACTGCACTTCATACATAAACCATACTGGCAAATAGATCTCTCAGATACCAATCGGCACACAGCGCTCAACACACGGCCCGCACCAGTCTGCTCTCAGTTTCTTTATCAGGCACATCGAGTCTGTAGCAGGACAATGCAGTAGCACAGTTAGCCTCGCCGTGTGCTTATTCCTCTAAGCCAGAGGGCATTAGGAGTGGTGGTGTTTAGCAGCAGCTCTTATCCTCCTTTTGTCTGTGAGGAGGCATGGGTACAGCCGCTCTCCCCACCCATACACGATCGGCACCGCACACACGCTGGGCTCCGGCCAACGGTAGGACCCATCCGTCCTGTGCCCGTCTTAGCACAGAAGGCAGTGATGAGCCAGCTTGCCTCGGACAGAGTCTGGAAGTATCCCCGGCTCTGGGATTAGTTCGCCTTCCTATCAGTGAAGACTCATCCACGGTCCACGGCTGCAGTCATGGTCCTCGGTGGCTGCCTATTGTGCGCAGCCCGGATCATCAATCGCAGGTCATGGTGCAGAATATGCCTTTAGATGTGAGGCTTGGCTATACAGTGGGGGTAGTGTCACATTGCCCGTGGCAGACTTCACCAGGAAGGGGCTGACAGGCACAGTGAAGCACCTACACTGTCATTCAGCAGAGCGGAATTTGGAGTCTGTTCTGAAGGCACCATGTGTTCAGGAGCTACTTAGAACTGCCACTAAACTTTCCTTGCATAACGAATGCAGCTGTGCTTCAGTTTGGTTGACTTGAAATAGAAATTCTTATTCTTTAAAGTTCAAGAAAAATGTACACTTATCCGGTCCTCTACAATGCTGATGTCTGGAGGGGGAGAAAATTTCAGGGCTTCCAGGGAGAGATGGGGTAGATAGATAGATAGATACATGTTGTCCATCCTGCTATAATCTATCTACCACATCTCTCCCAGGAAGAGCTGCATTATTTTCCCCCTCCAGTCATCAGCCAGATTGTAGAGGACCGGATTACAGTATGTGGTGAGCGCGATTACGTCATCAAAGGTCCTTTTGCAGGTCCTGAAAGAAGAAGAAAGAAGACGATGCCGGCTGCGCGATCAAGTGGATAATGTGAGTTTTTAATTTTATTTTTTTAACCCCTTAATCGACATTCTGTACAGCATTCTGTATCACATGCGGGCTGCCATCTTTAGCAAGGTAGACTCACCCATCTGGGAGCTGGTCTGAAATCAAATGCAGTCCCTGAGAGCAGGCAGTTCCAACAACAGCCGCCGGGGGCCTTCATCGGGCTGTTCTCGGAACTGCCTGCTCCCAGTGACTGCATTTGGTTTCACTGGCGAACACTGCAAACTGACCATCACTTCTAGCAACCATGCGTGAAAATTGCACGGCATCCGCACTTGCTTGCGGATAGAGTTGAGCGAACCCGAACTGTAAAGTTCGGGTTCGTACCGAACTTTAGCTTTTTCGGGACCCGGACCCGAACCCGAACATTTACGTAAAAGTTCAGGTTTGGTGTTCGGCGCTTTCTTGGCGCTCTTTGAAAGGCTGCACAGCAGCCAATCAACAAGCGTTTAACTGTGTGCCCTTAGAAGCCATCACAGCCATGCCTACTAATGGCATGGCTGTGATTGGCCAACTGCAGCATGTGACCCAGCCTCTATTTAAGATGGAGTCACGTAGCGACACCCGTCACTCTGTTCTGATTAGTGTAGAAAGAGGCTGCAGCTGCTGTCAGGGAGAGATCAGGGAGAAATATTAAGAAGAACTGCCTTTTTAATCAGCGATCTAAATCCAATGTGTTTTGTGGGTGCAGTGCGTAATTTTTTTTAAGCCTGCACTGAGCCAACTTCTGCTGAAAACAAACTTTTTTTTACTTCAATTTGTCACTATCAATACCTAATCGGCAGCCATTTTATGCATCGATAGTGCACCAGCACTATCTATCTGCATGTCTGCTAGTCCAGAAATGCAGCTTTTTAGCTGACTGTGCTTAAAAAAACTTTTTGTTTATATACTGGTCATCTTTGATTACACGTGCATAGGTGACAGTCACATTTAGGCCACAAATAGGGCCATTTGGTTACTGCGGTTTAAAAAAACTGTTTGTTTACAGGGCCGTCTTTAATATTGATTGGACCCCGGGCAAAAATTTACTTGGGCCCCCTGGATCCCGCCTTCCCACACCTTAGCAGGCAATCACGCCCTCCACCACAACACACACACAAAAAATCCACACATCTGGTAGAGTCCAGTGAATGACTGTAAATACTTCCAGTTCTGAAGACTCCAGCGGCTCAGGAGCAGTGCTCTGGGCAGCTGGGCTCAGGGCTGGAAGTGGGCACCGCTCTGCAGGAAGGAGACCGGGGCTCGGCTCACCCTAGTGTTACAGTGCACCCCAGCACCCCACAGTATGCAGTATAGCACCCTATAGTATACAGCACCACACAGTATGCAGTTTAGCACCCCACACTATACAGTACCCCACAGTATATAGTAGAGCAGTATAGCAGCCCACAGTATACAGCACCTCACGGTATACAACACCTCACTGTATACAGCACCCCAAACTATACACGATACAGCCCCCCACACTATACAGTACAGCAGTATAGCACCCCCCCCCCCACTATACAGGCCCCCCCACACAGTATACAGGCCCCCACACAGTATACAGGCCACCCCCCCCCCCAGTATACAGCCCACCACACAATATACAGCCCATTACACAATATATAGCCCACCACACAATATACAGCCCATTACACAATATACAGCCCACCACACAATATATAGCCCACCACACAGTATACAGCCCACCACACAATATACAGCACCCCACTATACAGTAGTTTACAGTATATTAACATAACAGCCCCTGTCACCTTTTTCTGATGTAATCTTTACACAAAAAAGCTCCACAGTTAACTTCTGCAACACTCAGTAGGACCTGTGATGACCTCATAGCCATGTGACCAGTAATTGCTAGGTTACTGGTCACATGGTAATGATGTCATTAAGGTCCTAAAGCAAAACTCATTAAGGTCCTAGAATTAAGATCATTAACACAGTACGATCATGATGCCTGTGTAGCCGACAGCCTGACACCCGGGGCAGTAGCTAGCAGGGCTCAAGAGGCAGCTGCCTTGGGCCCCCCAGGAGCAACTGGGCCCAGGGCAGCTGCCCCTTTTGCCCCTTGGTAAAGACGGCCCTGTTTGTTTATACACTGGTCATTTTTGATTAAACGTGCATTAATTACAGTCACATTTAGGCCACAAATACGGCCATTTGGTTACTGCGGTTTAAAAAAAAGTTTGTTCATATACTGGTCATCTTTGATTACACGTGCATTGATTGACAGTCACATTTAGGACACAAATACCACTGTCATATAGAGTAAAAAATAAATAAAAAAATTTGTGCAATACCCTACATCAGAGTTTATATTGGCGGTTAATTATTTTTAACATACTTAATCAATGTTTACTTTGCTTTGTGAACGCTAAGTATGAGGCAAACATCTAATAAGGGACGCAGTCATGGTTGGGGTGGTGGTGTTGGTGGAGCCTCTGGTGCAGGGAGAGGACGTGGCCGTTCTGCCACAGCTACACGTCCTACTGAACCTACTACCTCAGGTCCCAGTAGCCGCCAGAATCTACAGCGATATTTGGTCGGGCCTAATGCCGTTCTAAGGATGGTAAGGCCTGAGCAAGTACAGGCACTAGTCAATTGGGTGGCCGACAGTGGATCCAGCACGTTCACATTATCTCCCACCCAGTCTTCTGCAGAAAGCGCACAGGTGGCGCCTGAAACCTATGCCCATCAGTCTGTCACATCACCCCCGTGCATATCGGGGAACCTCGCTAAACCCTCAAACTGATTTTAAAATTGAGAGATTAGTCAACATGTCCTACGGAGTAGAACATGTCTAAGCCCGGGCACCACGCCAAGGTTTCTCAAGTAGCCCGGGACCTAACACTCGCCGCGGGCATCCTCCACCGTATGCATTTTGCTGGGGATCGCCATTAGCAACGGGCCACAAGTGCAGGATTTGCTCCCCTGTATATATGCACGACTGCATGTGGGTTTGAGCACCTCCTGCTAATGCCACCCTGTCTTTTTAGTTTGTATATAAAGAATCCTGGAGGTGTATAAACTCCAATTTAAATGTGCCTGTTTTCCATCTACAGGCCACATTTAGGTGCACTTGTGAGGCCTGGGCCATATCAGCCAGTCTTGAGTGGGACTCGCAGACTCCTCCCTCCTCCCATTGCAAGCATGGCTACATGCTGGAGGTAACTGGTGAGCTGTTTGTGAGTCGGTCTCATGCTCCTGTAATTTGCCCACTGGCTCCTGGTATTGCCCATACGGCTCAGGTAGGAGAGTGTTAGGTCCCGGGCTACTTGAGAAACCTTGGCATGGTGCCCGGGCTTAGACATGTTCTACACTGTGGGATATGTTGACTAATCTCTCAATTTTAAAATCAGTTTGAGGGTTTAGTGAGACTGCAGAGTGCACCTGTCTTTGCTATTGTTTTGTTATATTGTTATACTGATTATGACATCCGCACTTGTTACCTTGTGTGAGATGTCTATTGTGGTACTTGTGGTTCACCGCGGGCATCCTCCACCGTATGCATTATGCTGGGGATTGCCATTAGCAACGGGCCACAAGTGCAGGATTTTCTCCCCTGTATATATGCACGACTGCATGTGGGTTTGAGCACCTCCTGCTAATGCCACCCTGTCTTTTTAGTTTGTATATATTGGGGAACCTGTCTGAGCCTCAAGTAATGCAGCAGTCTCTTATGCTGTTTGAAGACTCTGATGGCAGGGTTTCCCAAGGGCATCCACCTAGCCCTTCCCCAGGGGTGGAAGACATAGAATGCACTGACGCACAACCACTTATATTTCCTGATAAGGACATGGGAATACCACCTCAGCACGTCTCTGATGATGACAAAACACAGGTGCCAACTGCTTCGTCTTTCTGCAGTGTGACCGAAAAGGAGGTCAGGTCGGAAGACTGGATGGAAGACGATGCAGGGGACGATGAGGTCCTAGACCCCTCATGGAATGAAGGTCGTGCCACTGACTTTCAGAGTTCGGAGGGAGAGACATTGGTGAGACTGAGCCAACAGCAGTAGCAAAAGCGGAAGCAGGGTGCAAAAGCAGAGCAGCCGTCGCCAAAACAGTGTGCCTGCCACTGGACCACCATCAACAGGGACCAAGCACACCAAAGGCAGCTTCAAGGAGTTCCCTCACATGGCACTTCTTCACACAATGTGCTGACGACAAGACGCGAGTGGTTTGCACGCTGTGCCATCAGAGCCTGAAGCGAAGCATTAACATTCTGAACCTTAGCACAACCTGTATGATCAGGCATCTACATGCAAGACATGGGCTGCAGTGGAGTTAGCACCTACAAAACCATGAAAGGGCTCAGGCCCCTCCTGCTCCCTCTTCTGCTGCTGCCTTGGCCTCTTCCTCCGCCTCTGGAGGAACGTTGGCACCTGCCGCCCAGCACACAGAGGATGTGCCACCAACAACACCACCTCCGTCACCAAGCATCTCCACCATGTCACACGGAAGCGTTCAGCTCTCCATCTCACAAACCTTTGAGAAAAAGCGTAAATTCCCACCTAGCCACCCTCGATCCCTTGCCCTGAATGCCAGCATTTCTAAACTGCTGGCCTTTGAAATGCTGTCATTCAGGCTGGTGGAGACGGACAGCTTCAAACAGCTCATGTCGCTTGACGTCCCACAGTACGTTGTTCCCAGCCGCCACTACTTCTCCAGGAGAGCCGTGCCCTCCCTGCACAACCAAGTATCCGAATAAAATCAAGTGCGCACTGCACAACGCCATCTGTGGCAAGGTCCACCTAACCACAGATACATGGACCAGTAAGCACGGCCAGGGACGCTATATCTCCCTAACTGCACACTGGGTAAATGTAGTGCCGGCTGGGCCCCAGGCGGAGAGCTGTTTGGTGCACGTCCTTCCGCCGCCAAGGATCGCAGGGCATCATTCTTTGCCTCCTGTTGCCTCCTCTTCCTACTCGGCTTCCTCCTCCTCTGTTACCACCTCCTTATCCGGTCAGCGACAAACCTTCACCACCAACTTCAGCACAGCCAGGGGTAAACGATAGCAGGCCATTCTGAAACTGATGTGTTTGGGGGACAGGCCCCACACCGCGCAGGAGTTGTGGCGGGGTATAGAACAACTAGACCGACGAGTGGTTGCTGCCAGTGGGCCTCAAGCCCGGCCTGGTGGTGGGCAATAATGGGCGAAATCCCGTTGCAGCTCTGGGACTAGCCGATGCACATCCCTTGCCTGGCGCATGTGCTTAATTTGGTGGTGCAGAAATTCATTCACAACTTCCCCGACATGTCTGAGCTGCTGCATAAAGTGCGGGCCGTCTGTGCACGCTTCCAGCGTTCTCATTCTGCAGCCGCCCGGCTGTCTGCTCTACAACGTAACTTCGGCCTTCCCGCTCACTGCCTCATATGCAACGTTCCCACCAGGTGAAAGTCCACCTTGCACATGCTGGAGAGACTGTGCGAGCAGCAGCAGGCCATAGTGGAGTTTCAGCTGCAGCACACACGGGTCAGTCACACTGCGGAACAGCACCACTTCACTACCAACGACTGGGCCTCCATGCGAGACCTGTGTGCCCTGTTGCGCTGTTTCGAGTACTCCACCAACATGGCCAGTGGCGGTGACGCCGTTATCAGCTTTATAATACCACTTCTATGTCTCCTTGAGAAAACACTTAGGGCGATGATGGAAGAGGATGTGGCCCAGGACGAGGAGAAGGAAGAGGGGTCATCTCTAACACTTTCAGGCCAGTTTTTTAGAAGTGGCTCAGAAAGAGGATTTTTGCAACAGCAAAGGCCAGGTACAAACTTGGCCAGCCAGGGCCCACTACTGGAGGAGGAGGAGGATGAGGAGGAGGAGGAGGATGAAGCATGTTCACAGCGGGGTGGTATCCAACGCAGCTCGGGCCCATCACTGGTGCGTGACTGGGGGGATATGGAGGACGCAGATGATACGCCTCCCACAGAGGACAGCTTGTCCTTATCTCTGGGCAGCCTGGCACACATGAGCGACTACATGCTGCAGTGCCTGCGCAATGACTGCAGAGTTGCCCACATTTTAACGTGTGCTGACTACTGGGTGGCCACCCTGCTGGATCCCCATTACAAAGACATTGTGCCGTCCTTAATTCCCTGACTGGAGCGTGATCGGAAGATGCGCGACTACAGGCGCACGCTGGTAGACGGGCTCCTGAGAGCATTCCCGACTGATGCCGGGGGACAAGTAGAAGCACAAGGCGAAGGCAGGGGAGGAGGAAGAGGTCGCCAATGCAGCTGTGTCAGCGCCAGCACCTCAGAAGGCAGGGTTAGCATGGCCAACATGTGGAAAAGCTTTGTCACCTCGCCGCAACAACCGGCCCCAACTGCTGATATGGAGTGTGTTAGCAGGAGGCAGCATTTGAACAACATGGTGGAACAGTACCTGTGCACACGCCTACACGTACTGACTGATGGTTCTGCCCCATTCAACTTCTGGGTCTCCAAATTGTCCACATGGCCAGAGCTTGCCCTGTATGCCTTGGAGGTGCTGGCCTGCCCTGCAGACAGTGTACTCTCTGAACGTGTATTTAGCACGGCAGGAGGCGTCATTACAGAGACAGACGCAGCCGCCTGTCCACAGCCAACGTGGACAAGTTCACGTTCATTAAAATGAACCAGGCTTGGAATCCACAAGACTTGTCTGTACCTTGTGCAGAATAGATATTTATGCCACCATCAAACATACATTCTTGTACTCAAGTCAAGTGCAATGATTCTTTGTTTTCATTTTTTTTATTTGTCCCAATATTTTGGGGGCTACCTACCCCAATAAAAAAAACAAAAAAAAAAACATTGTTGGCTACCTCCTCCTCCTCCATTGCTGCCTCCACCTACAACACCCCATTACCGCCTCCTCAACCTCTGACTTCATATCCACCTCCTTCTCTGAGTTCCAGGTTAATAATTTGTAATTTTTAGTTATTTTATTTCATTTTAAGTTATTTCCCTATCCACATTTGTTTGCAAAGCAGTTGCCATGCTCTTAAGCACATTTTACTGCCTTTTTCATCCCTCTAGCCTTTTCAAGGACTATTTTAGAGCCATTTTAATTAAAATAAATGCCAATATTAGTGCCCTAAATTGAAAAAAAATCTTATTTTCAATTGTCGGGTGACATTTTACCATTTTTGGTGTATACAAACCTCTGCTGTGCCTGGGTGACAGGGGCCTAAATCTCTAAAAATCCTCTGCATCTCAAGCATTGCATCCGCGTGGAAAACTTGCCCGTGTGAAAGGAGCCTTAGTCTGCTTGACTAAGTTTACAGTGTCTACATTTTAAACCGTATTAATAAGTTGTTGTTTTTTCCCTTTTTTATGCAGTTTATTATTTAAAAAAATATCCTGTCGAAGAGCAAAAAGCTAATATAATTCTAAATGAAAGATGTGATTATATTTTTTTTTCTTTAGCTTTTAGAAAAAGCACTACTCTTGTAAACAGGCTTAGTCTGCTATTCCATCCAGCCAAGTACATTCACATAAAGTAGACTGAGTCATAATACCAGGCACTTAAACTATGAACAACAATTGTGCTGTCTCTGGAAAAAAACGACTTCATATGAATTCATTTTCCGAATATAGCAACTTTTCAAAAACTTAAAAGGCAAAAAAAAATAAAAAAATGTTAAAGAAACTGAACTGCAAATCCGACCTGTTATTCCCTGATCCCTGTTTTTTTTTTGCATTTTAGGTGCAGCTTATCCTGATCTTTCAGTGATGTTCGTAGATAATTTACATGCTGTAATATTTTTAATATGCTACTTGTACAAGTCTAGCAAAAGAAATCATTCAGATAAAAATACATCCTGTGATTGTGTGAATGTTCTCTTTATAGCGATCATTGAAGTGTGAACACTAGAGATAAATGCATTAGGAGGATGCTAAAAACTCCAATACTTCGGGCTGTTTCTGATCACAGCCAAGATGTTTTTTTTACATGCAAAAATTTACATGTGAAATGCTTGGAAGTCCTTCTGGATGTCTGGTAAAATATGTAAACCTGACACAAGGTCACACTAGAGGCTACTGAATATCTTCTAAAGGTGTGAATTCAAATTTTATTAGAATTGAGGGCATAATTTTAGTCAAGAATAAAGAACCATCAATGAGGAGATAAAAGTCTGGTTTAATAGTTTTAATAATATCTGCATTCTTAACACGTTTGTTTTAGGCCTCATGCACACAACCGGTCCATTTTTTGCTGTCCGAAAACGGTGGATCCACAAAATACAGGAAGCTGCCCGTGTGCCTTCCGCAATTTCCGGAATGGAACAGGCGGCCCGTTGTAGAAAGGCCTATTGGCTGCATGGTAGTCTGCAAAACAATGTGCTTCTATTCAGTTAATTTGATGCCACTGGGCGTTGTACGATTGTGCAATACTTGGCTATAGGGCTTGGTGTCCAAACAGCTCCAAATGGACGTACTCTAAAATTCAGATAGTATGAAATAGTATATACAGGTCCTTCTAAAAAAAATAGCATATTGTGATAAAGTTCATTATTTTCTGTGATGTACTGATAAACATTAGACTTTCATATATTTTAGATTCATTACACACCAACTGAAGTAGTTCAAGCCTTTTATTGTTTTAATATTGATGATTTTGGCATACAGCTCATGAAAACCCCAAATTCCTATCTAAAAAAATTAGCATATCATGAAAAGGTTCTCTAAACGAGCTATTAACCTAATCATCTGAATCAACTAATTAACTCTAAACACCTGCAAAAGATTCCTGAGGCTTTTAAAAACTCCCAGCCTGGTTCATTACTCAAAACCGCAATCATGGGTAAGACTGCCGACCTGACTGCTGTCCAGAAGGCCATCATTGACACACTCAAGCAAGAGGGTAAGACACAGAAAGACATTTCTGAACGAATAGGCTGTTCCTAGAGTGCTGTATCAAGGCACCTCAGTGGGAAGTCTGTGGGAAGGAAAAAGTGTGGCAGAAAACGCTGAACAACGAGAAGAGGTGACCGGACCCTGAGGAAGATTGTGGAGAAGGACCGATTTCAGACCTTGGGGGAGCTGCGGAAGCAGTGAACGGAGTCTGGAGTAGAAACATCCAGAGCCACCGTGTACAGGCGTGTGCAGGAAATGGGCTACAGGTGCCGCATTCCCCATTTTAAGCCACTTTTGAACCAGAAACAGCGGCAGAAGCGTCTGACCTGGGCTACAGAGAAGTAGTGATGAGCGGCAGGGGCAATATTCGAATTCACGATATTTTGCGAATATTTGGGCAAATATTCGCCATATATTCGAGAATTCGCGAATTCATGATCTCCAGGCATTATTTTCTTGATTGCGAAAATTCGCATAAAATTTGCATACAAATTTTTGCATGAAAATTCGCATGGACGTATTTTCACAAAAGTCGAATATTCGCAATTACGAATATATTTTGCGAAATTCAAAATATTCGCGAATTCTCGAAGTGCCGATATTCACGATTAAAATTCGCAATTTGAATATTCGTGATCAACACTACAGAGAAGCAGCACTGGACTGTTGCTCAGTGGTCCAAAGTACTTTTTTCGGATGAAAGCAAATTTTGCATGTCATTCGGAAATCAAGGTGCCAGAGTCTGGAGGAAGACTGGGGAGAGGAAAATGCCTGAAGTCCAGTGTCAAGTACCCACAGTCAGTGATGGTCTGGGGTGCCATGTCAGCTGCTGGTGTTGGTCCACTGTGTTTTATCAAGGGCAGGGTCAATGCAGCTAGCTATCAGGAGATTTTGGAGCACTTCATGCTTCCATCTGCTGAAAAGCTTTATGGAGATGAAGATTTCATTTTTCAGCACGACCTGGCACCTGCTCACAGTGCCAAAACCACTGGTAAATGGTTTACTGACCATGGTATTACTGTGCTCAATTGGCCTGCCAACTCTCCTGACCTGAACCCCATAGAGAATCTGTGGGATATTTGGAAGAGAAAGTTGAGAGACGCAAGACCCAACACTCTGGATGAGCTTAAGGCCGCTATCGAAGCATCCTGGGCCTCCATAACACCTCAGCAGTGCCACAGGCTGATTGCCTCCATGCCACGCCGCATTGAAGCAGTCATTTCTGCAAAAGGATTCCCAACCAAGTATTGAGTGCATAACTGAACATAATTATTTGAAGGTTGACTTTTTTTGTATTAAAAACACTTTTATTTTATTGGTCGGATGAAATATGCAAATTTTTTGAGATAGGAAATTTGGGTTTTCATGAGCTGTATGCCAAAATCATCAATATTAAAACAATAAAAGGCTTGAACTACTTCAGTTGGTGTGTAATGAATCTAAAATATATGAAAGTCTAATGTTTATCAGTACATTACAGAAAATAATGAACTTTATCACAATATGCTAATTTTTTTAGAAGGACCTGTAGTGTACACATAATAGTACCATTAATTGGAGCCTGCTGCAGCTCTTGCGGAGGCATGGTTCTCAACCACAGGTCAACCACATAACAACCACATCCTGACTGTGCTGAGTTGTTGTACCCTTTTAGTAACTTTAGCAACCATAGGAAAAGACCATGCTTGCAAGGGGTGAAAGACCCATGAGTTGGTGGCTTTTGAATTGGGGGAGTTATGGGCATCCACTTGACATGGTTTTATTGTGTTGTAGTAGATTACAACTTTTCTAACTGTGTGTGGTAGCAACAAATGGCCTTTTTGTTAGGAGTGTCCTGAAGTTACTATACTGGGAGTGGTGGTCAGCCATGATCTATGAAAGAAATTGAGAAGTGCTTTTTAGAGGGAATGCAGTTATTTTATAGGGGTCCAGAGAGATAGGACCACTAGGACTACATGAGAGAGCCATGGACTATTGCTCCCTGGAACAGCCTGTGATGCCTGGGGAGCCAACATCCATCCATCATTTCAACTTATGCTGCAGATTCTCACCGCAAATGTCATCCTTTGCAGCACATCTGTAGCAAATCTGAATGTAACTCATGATCATTTTTATATGAATTAATTGTGTATCTTTTTGCATAAGTGTGGAATTCAGTGATAGAACCATCCAATGCAGCACTGCACCCAATTGTTAAGTAATATTACATTATGGGAACAATTAAAATTCTTACTCAGTTTGGAAGACTGTGACATAACCACAAAGCGTGAGGCTTATTTTTGTGAAGTATGAAGAGATTCTGTTTATTTCAAAGAAACACATGTCTTATGTGTGAGATGTATTTGGCACCACAACTGAGTCTAGGGATAAGCCCTGGTAACAAATACATTTTTCCTAAAATGGTGGCTGAAAAAAATAAAATAAATATATATATATATCAACTTGCTCATGGAGAGGACATCTACTCCTATCTTGATTTAAGAAAACCTGCCAAAGGACGCGCGGTGAGCGTTATGACCTCACGACGTGGTCACGCTCGGTCCGTGTGGTGAGGCCATCATGCTCGCCGCAGATCATTTGGCAGGTTTTAGTTAATTATGATGGGAGTGGACGGCCTGTCCGCGAGCAGGTTGATGAGGTGAGTATTATTTTTTTAAACTCCTGATTAACCCCTGAGAGGCTTAATGTGAGTCACAGATGCCGTGATCATCGACAAAATCTGAGGGGTTAAATGACAGGAGCGGCGGGGGTGCTCTGGTGGAGCTGGTTTTAATCCTGCAGCATCTACCCACGCTTCTGCTGATAATTGTCTCTATTAGATCTAGGGAGACTAACAGCATCTCGCGCTTCAGTTTGAGACCTGTCTTCAGCTTCTAGCCCGTTCCAAACCGGAGTTTGACGTTATGGCCTAGCCGAGGGAAAGACCTCAGACTCAATCGGATCCGGAGTGCGGCGGTCCCTGATCACTACACCGGCAATATTACCCCAGCAAGGATCGCGATCTTGCCTGCCAAGTACACAGGAGTCGGCGTCATCTAAGAGACACTCCCGCGTCCTAGCTCTGATCTGGTGCGACTGTTCCCGGGGCCTCACTGACTTACATCCAGCGAGCAGGCGCTGCAACTTGGCCCGACACCACACACATCTCCGGTGAGCTCCGGCAGCTGAAGGGACTTTGCGCTTGATGCGCCCAGCTGCAAACAGGCGCCATTTTGCGATCTGATTATTGGACGTGCAGCAGTGGAGTAACCCTCAGCGATTGTCAAGACTTCAGCCTTAAGGTACCCCCCTTGCCCTCTATGCTCCGATTAGGCTGACATCCAGGCACTCACCAGTAAATCTCCTGCAGCTCTGCGCTAGGCCTCAGATGCAGTACTGACACAGTACCCCACTCCTCTGGTCCTCAGCTGGACTCTGTCACTTCTCATAGTGCCGATCGGTAGGGACATACTACCTCCACTACTCCTGAGCTCACCAGACAAAATTAGGGATATAAAGGCCTCTCTCTGTTAAAACGGCAGATTTAAAGGGACAGTAGCCCATTTTGCCATAGTACGGATTTTGTGACAGCAATATTTTACAACAAGAGAATGTTCTAATAGCGGGGGTGGAGCTAGCCCCTGAAATGTCCGATCACATGCAGTAGTAGCTCTGTATAATATATCGCCCTACAGCCTGGATTTATAGCTTGTCAGATCAAAGATGGTCAAAATAGGAGGTTCAAAAGCTTCTGACTCCTCTACCCAGCAAAAAAATGCTCCCAATGAAGGGGAAATGGATAAATTTATAAAGAAAGCGGCCTCAGCTTACACTGCTAGAGAATCCAAGACGGCACCGAACTCGCCGCACGCCACTGCACACAAACAGTCTGACCCCTCCGGTGCCACACATAAAGGTGAGGAAGATTTAGATAACCTACCTATCTCCAGAGCGTACCTCAGAGACGCCCTCACCTCTTCATTGTCAGCTGCGCTGGAACCCCTGAGCTCTGACCTCCTGACTATAAAACAGGATGTCAGACATATTGGACGCAGGGTCGAGTCACTAGAGGAGTCACAAACTGTGATTATTCAGCACCAGAGTGCTGTGCAACACTCCCTCCTCAGGATCCAGTCCAACATTAATTCTCTGTATGAAGCTGTGGAGGACCAAGAAAATCGGGGGAGGCGGAACAATTTGCGTTTCAGGGGTATACCAGAGTCTGTCACTCCTGGAGATATCCCCAATACAATAGTCCAGATCTGCCTTTCCCTCCTGGGTCCTGATTCGGCACATGAAGTGCTACTGGAGAGAGCACACAGAGCCCTAAAGCCTAAACCCGCACCCACAGCACCCCCCAGGGACATCATATGCAAGTTCCTCCACTTTCAAGTGAAAGAAGCAGTCATCAATAAAGCAAGGGAGGCAGGATCGGTCACATGGGATGGCCACGATATCCTGATATTCCAAGACCTGGCGCAATCCACACTGAAGAAGAGACGCTCACTTAAACCGCTTACGGACTTGCTCAGATCAAGGAATACCCCATACAGGTGGTCCTTCCCTTTTGGTCTCTCTTTCGCTTTTGATGGTCGCAGGATTAATATAACCGCATACCAGGATCTCAACCAAGCGTATGCCCTCCTGGGGATTAAACCCCTGGATATACAAAATTGGGACTTAGTCCAGGACCTGGTAGAACTGCCGGCCCTTCCTCCCATGGAACTCTGGGAAAAACAACAGCGGACCCCGAAACCGCAGAGGGGCAGAAGAGGAGCCTCCAAATCGACCCCAAGAAGACTAGCCCTGGGAGACCAAGAAGACCCTGTATAACATGTCATTTATGCACGATCTCTGTCTCCTCTACTCCTTTCAATGCTTCTTAATAGTCTCTGTGCCTCTCCCTTTGGCACAACCATTCTTCCTACCTCGCATCGCTCTGGTGCCTCCTATTGAGTCCTATATTGGATCTCACCTCCTACTTTGGGCGATATGACATTTCAATGGGTGATCTCTCCCCTCTCTTCTTTTCCTTCCTTTTCTTCACTTCTCTTTGCTTACATAGTACTTCCTTTCGCTCTTTCTACACTCAAGTCTTATTCACGTTTCATTCTCACTACTAGGGATGCCTTCCCTAAAAGCAGTGTATTTACTGCCGAGTTATAATGTTTGTTTTGATTATGTTCTGGTTTCTAGACATGACTGGTCCAGCAGTGGACACCCATACTATGCTCCAGGGAAGGTGTTGGGTACCCCTGTATGTCGAAGCAGCGCTCCCCCTCCGGAAATGCCAGATAAGTGCACCTGTAAGGTGAGATTACTCCTTCTCCCCTTCCCCCCTTATCATTATGATACACTATGACCACTCTCAGAATTGCCTCATACAATGTTAAAGGGATGAGATCCCCCTCCAAGAGGAGTCAAATCTTCTCCCAATTACACAAGGAGAAATACTCTGTCATATTTTTACAGGAAACCCACTTTAAACAGGACAACTTTCCTAATCTTACCTTCTCCAAATTCCCTGACTGGTATCATTGCGGAGCTGGGGGCGCTGCTTCGAGGGGAGTAAGTATTGGCTTTAGCAAGGGTCTGGCCTTCCAATACAAGACCCATACTCAAGACCCAGAGGGTAGATTCTTGGTACTTAAAGGACTCATTGGCCAAACACTCTACACTTTAGTCAACATTTATGCCCCAAACACCAACCAAATTTCCTGGATATCCTCTCTACTTACACGTGTTGAGATGCTAAGGGAGGGTATACTGGTAATAGCAGGAGACTTCAATCTGCCCCTGAATCCTCTTATGGATACCTCTAAGAAAAAGTCCTCCATCCCTGCTGGTGCCCTTAGAGCACTTCACTCCTCTCTCCAGAATTTAGGGGTGCTGGACACCTGGCGATGTATTAACCCTAACTCAATCGATTACTCCTTTTACTCAACCCCTAACAACTCGTATAGTAGAATAGACTATATTTTCATTTCAAAAGAGCACTTACAATACTGCTCCTTAGCCAGAATTGGGGACATCACCCTCTCAGACCACTCCCCGGTATTCTGTGACGTCCACCCCCCTGGAGAGAGGAAAAGAACTGCTAACTGGAGGTTCAATGAGTCCCTACTGGGTAACCCAAAATTTGTTTCCCAAATAGCTGCTTACCTGGACGAATATTTCTTAACGAACAACACCCCAGGCATCTCTCCCCACGCACTATGGGATGCACACAAGGCCTATGTCAGAGGCGGGTTGATTGGACTCTGCTCCTTCTTGAAAAGGGAATCTGAGAAAAAATACTCTTCCCTACTAGATAGGATACATACTCTTGAAAAAGCTCACAAGCAATCTCTTCTGGCTCAGCAACTGGACGAGCTTACTTCTCTCAGAAATGAACTGAAAAATCTCCTAAATGAGCGTTCTGCTAAATATTTTTTATCGGTGCAGCAAAAATTCTACGCTCACGGTAACAAGGCATCCAAGTTCATGATGCAGAGGATTAAACAGAGAAGGAGCTCTAGATATGTTCATTCTATTAAAAGCTCAACCGGAGAATTGGTTTTTAAAGCAGAAGAGATTGCTGAACAATTCAAACTCTTTTATGCTGAGTTATACAATCTGCCTGCCTCTGATCTACCTGAGCCATCCCTGGGAAGAGAGGCCAACATCAATAAGTTCCTTGACTCACTCCGCCTTCCTAGCCTGACACCAACCCAACGTGACTCCTTGACAAAGCCTTTCACTAATCAAGAACTGTTGAGAGCCATTAAATCCACCCCCAAAGGTAAATGCCCAGGCCCTGATGGCCTCCCCATAACCTATTACTCAACTTTCAGAGATTCCCTTCTCCCTTTCTTGCTCCCCCTTTGCAACCTATCGTTACTTAGCCAGCCTCTTTCGGCAGACATGACAAGAGCCACAATCACGGTCATACCCAAAGAAGGGAAAGATCCCTCAGCATGCCCTAGCTATCGACCAATCTCCCTACTTAATGTGGATCTCAAGTTGATAGCCAAAATGCTAGCCTCCAGAATTCAGACATTTTTGCCCCTTTTAATTAACCCTGACCAGGTAGGATTCGTCAAGGGACGTGAGGGAAAGGATAACACTATGAAAGTCCTGGACGCTCTTTTTTACGCCTCCCATAACTCTATCCCCCTGGTCCTGATGGGCACGGATGCCGAGAAGGCGTTTGATAGGGTTGACTGGACTTACATCAGGTTAGCCATGTCTAAATTCGGGTTCCCTGAGCCCTACATCAACGCAGTATTCTCCATGTATTGCCGCTCCTCGGCATCCGTGTCCGTCAATGGTACCTTGTCTTCCCCCTTCCGAATCAGAAATGGTACGAGGCAGGGATGTCCCCTCTCCCCCCTTTTATTCGTCATAACCATGGAAACCCTACTGCAATCTCTCAGGGAGGAAAGTGGCATTAGGGGTCTTCAGGTTGGGGACTTGGAAATTAAACTAGCTGCCTTTGCGGACGACTTGCTCATTCTCACGACTAACCCAGGTAAATCTATAGGCATTATTTTATCAATTCTAACCCGCTTTGGCTCCTTGTCTAATTTTAAAATTAATCCCTCCAAAACTCAGGTTCTTCATGTTGGCCTCTCTTCCCTAAATCTCTCTATGCTTCAAAAAGATTCCCCCTTCAATTGGCTTTCTCAACAGCTAACTTACCTAGGTGTAAAGCTCACTCCATTCCTATCGGATTTATTCAACCTAAATTATAAACCACTCCTAACTTCCATAATTGCTCAGCTGGACTCATTGGACCTCCCTTATCTATCGTGGTTCGGGCGGAAGAGCATACTCATGTCCTTAGTCATCCCGAGGTTAACTTACCTGATGCAGGTTCTACCCATTGAGATCCCCAAGTCATTCTTTACTGTCCTAAATAAGGCAATCCGCAAGTTTATATGGCAGGGGAAGAGCTCACGTATCTCCTTTCAAACGCTTACCAAACCCAGATCACAAGGGGGAATAGGTCTACCGGACCCCGAAATCTATATGAAAGCCATCCAGCTCTCCAGAGCTGTAGATTGGATAAGAAGCCCACCCCATAAAAGGTGGACTACTCTGGAGAATTCATTCTTGCCCTCTCCTGCCCGTGCCCTACTTTTAGCCAATAAGCCGCTTCTGCCCTTCAGCTCTATAACTAATTCCATGATCCGTAACACTCTCAAAGTGTGGGGATGGTTCTTGACTACTGGTCGAGCCTTATCGGTACCATCTCCCCTTCTACATCTAAAGGATATTCTAGACCTAGCTCCCGTAGAACTCAAGGACAGCTGTCCTGTTGATCTGAGGTTATCTGAGCTCCCTATCTCTGACACTCTGGACTCTGAGGGGTGTGTACCCTCTGATTCAGAGTTTTGCGTTAAATTGGGTATATCTGCCCAAAATTTTATGCTGATACACTTTATAAAGAAAGAAATCCGTAGCATCATAGGGGGTTCCCCCTACTCATCAGACGCAGAATGGTTCGAGAAGTTGATAATGGGCTCACTCCCCCCTACTAAAGTAATATCAACAATTTATAAGTCCCTTAAGTCCCCCCTTTCCAGTACCAAACCGGCGATCATTGGCTTATGGGAGAGAGACTTAAAGAGAGATTTGACCAATTCAGAAATTGCAAGGGCTCTGATCACTCCTCATAAGATCTCCAGATGCACCCGCTTGCAGGAGAATAGCTACAAGATATTGTCACGCTGGTATAAGACCCCGGACAAAACTAGCTTATATAACCCTAACTCTCCCGATACATGCTGGAGATGTCAAGAAGAGAAGGGCACATTCTTTCACGTGTGGTGGTCCTGCAAAGTAATATGTCCTTGGTGGACGGAAATAGTGGAGCTCAGTAACCAAATATGTAAAACAGCCTTCCCATGTACCCCAGAGCTGGTATTGCTTACTCTGGGTTTAGAAGGTAGCAACAAATTTAAATCCTCTCTCTTTTCTCTGCTCTTAGCGGCAGCTAGAACCCTCCTACCATCCTGTTGGCTCTCAACAGAAGTCCCAACGACTCAACATTGGATCAACAAGGTTGATCAGATTTATAGATTAGAAGAGATTTCACACTGGGAGTTGAGATCAAGACATACTTTCCTCCTAATTTGGTCTCCCTGGAGAGAATATAGGAATTTCTCCTAACCCCCCCTTGCACTGAGTATTTATCCCGGTGAGTAAATCTATCGCAGCTTAGTAGCTAAAGTACACTGTTATGCTGACACCATCTCATGTCTTGTTTCAGTTATTACTGTTATGTTACAAAACCTATTTTAGCAATAACTCATATCCCCATTGTGAGACGGATAAGGGTGTTACCCCGCCCTGTCCATTCATGTAGCTAACTCAGATGTCTGTATTACATTTGCCTGAGATATGATTTCACGCTTATGGATATGTGTGACCATTTGATAAAAACAATAAAAATTGTTAATATAAAAAAAAAAAAAAATGACAGGAGCGGCGGGATGATCGTTCCCCATTGTTGTGCCTTATCCATACAATGGAAAGCATTTTGTGACAAAGTAGTTCATAACAAATCAAATTTCTTGTCAAAGTGAAGCAGCCAAATCAAATGATTTTCTAGTCATCAATATCAAATATATTAAGCTTTCAAAACCCTGTACCTCAACTTTTTAGCTGCTTCAGCCAGCCATTGGGGAGGGACATTTTACAGTGGACTGAACCAGAAGCAGAAGACTCTGTCCGATGTGTAGTGAAGAGAAGCTGAGCTGCTGTAAGATGGTACTGGAGACTACACAGTGGACGGAACCTTCCATCCACTTTATAGTTTACAGCAGATGAGTGCCTGAAATAGCTGTTTGATGCAGGTGCTGGGTATAGGATCTCTACCTATCTGATATAGATGACCTATTCTGATAATGTACATCATCAATATTTAAGTTCTGTAAAACTCCTTTAGCCCCTTGAAACCATAGTGATTTTTTATTTTTTCATTTTTATTTTATACTCCCTCCCTTCTAGGAGCCATAACTTTTATTTATTTTTTTCCATTCACATAACTGCATGAGGACTTGTATTTTTGCAGAACAAGTTGTACTTTCTAATGGCACAATGTAATAAAACGTAGCCTATAATAAAAATCCATAAAAAATAACCCTGAATCGTAAATAATGATATAGAGAAAATAACTAAAAAATCCACGGCAGTTATATAGGCATGGGTGCAAGTCACTTGATGAGTGGGGCAGTTTTCCCTAAATCTCGCCCTATACTGTCAACCCTTTCTATAAAACGGAATGACCGCCCCAATCCCGTATCAGGAACCTCAGGATGGTCCTGATTGGGGATAAGTGGCCCACTCGATAAGTTGCCTCTAACTAAATTATGGATCAACTACCATTTTTTAATAGGGTAGTAGTATGTGAGATCTTGTTGGTAACTTACTACCTTTAGCAACTGGACCATTTGACGGGTTATTGTCTTAGCTGTGAATTCTAATGGCACAATGTAACCATTTAATAATGCATACAATGTACAGTAAGAAGCTGGAAAAAAATCCCCAAAATGGTGGAATTGGAACAAAAAGCAATTCTGTTTGAGTTTTATAGGACATGTTTTTAATTGATACCATTGTGTATGTACCATCAGTGTGCATGACTTTTTTATCACCTTTTATTTTTTTTGGGGGGGGGGTGAAGGGGAAAAATGTCGGTAACCACACCGGATAAATATGTTTATATTTTAATATATGAATATAAGAGATTTCAGCTCACCCACCGTCCTGCTTCACCTTTGCATGGATCCCAGACCAGGAATCAATTAGAACAGTGGAAAAAGTCTAGCAGCTGGCTCAGGATAAAATCCAATTAATTTATTTTTTTCATTATAAAATTCATAGGCTGACCAAACAGGCAAGGGCTGCGCGTTTCAACTGTACGGCTCAATCATGACCACCAGAAATACAGTCAAAATGTGTAGACCTTGCCTGTCTGGTCTGCCTATGGATTTTATAATAAAGAAATAAAGAAATTGGATTTTATCCTGAGCCTGCTGATGGATTTTTTTTTACTGTTCTAATTTATATTTTAATAGTATGGGCATTCTGGCACTTGGCAATGCTAATATTCCATAGGAATATATTGTTTAAAAAATAATGAGTCTATACTAGATGAAAAGGTCAAGGAGTAACAAAAACTGAAAACTGAAAAAAAAATATGACCTCTAAAACGTAACTTTTATTCTAATCATAAAATAGACAAGAGCCGACCAGGCCCAATCATCTACAAGTAATTAAACTCGGTAATTATAGTGCCAAAATCAATAAACTAATACAATATCAAATGGGTAGTAAGATAATGCATGTATATGAGACACTGGGGACTGCCAGGGTGCATAGGTGGTATATTGGAGGGTAAGCAGGAATAAAGATACTGAGATACTGGGGGATAATGGTCAACGTTACGTGATGCAGGCCTGTAGTAACAAAATACTGAGGAGGCGTCACAGCTTTTCCAGTCTGATATTGTCCACCCCCTCTCATCTCTCCTTCTAAATCTTGGTATGATTGCATTGAAGCTTACTGCTACACCCAGCTTTTCCAGTCTGATATTGTCCACCCCCTCTCATCTCTCCTTCTAAATCTTGGTATGATTGCATTGAAGCTTACTGCTACACCCAGCTTTTCCAGTCTGATATTGTCCACCCCCTCTCATCTCTCCTTCTAAATCTTGGTATGATTGCATTGAAGCTTACTGCTACACCCAGCTTTTCCAGTCTGATATTGTCCACCCCCTCTCATCTCTCCTTCTAAATCTTGGTATGATTGCATTGAAGCTTACTGCTACACCCAGCTTTTCCAGTCTGATATTGTCCACCCCCTCTCATCTCTCCTTCTAAATCTTGGTATGATTGCATTGAAGCTTACTGCTACACCCAGCTTTTCCAGTCTGATATTGTCCACCCCCTCTCATCTCTCCTTCTAAATCTTGGTATGATTGCATTGAAGCTTACTGCTACACCCAGCTTTTCCAGTCTGATATTGTCCACCCCCTCTCATCTCTCCTTCTAAATCTTGGTATGATTGCATTGAAGCTTACTGCTACACCCAGCTTTTCCAGTCTGATATTGTCCACCCCCTCTCATCTCTCCTTCTAAATCTTGGTATGATTGCATTGAAGCTTACTGCTACACCCAGCTTTTCCAGTCTGATATTGTCCACCCCCTCTCATCTCTCCTTCTAAATCTTGGTATGATTGCATTGAAGCTTACTGCTACACCCAGCTTTTCCAGTCTGATATTGTCCACCCCCTCTCATCTCTCCTTCTAAATCTTGGTATGATTGCATTGAAGCTTACTGCTACACCCAGCTTTTCCAGTCTGATATTGTCCACCCCCTCTCATCTCTCCTTCTAAATCTTGGTATGATTGCATTGAAGCTTACTGCTACACCCAGCTTTTCCAGTCTGATATTGTCCACCCCCTCTCATCTCTCCTTCTAAATCTTGGTATGATTGCATTGAACTATTAATGTCTCTTATCCTGCTGGATTTATTGAGTATTTGTTTACATTGACTATTTCACCCCTGTATCTGGTGCTATCTTGATTTGGCCATATGTAGCCCCCTCCCCTCTTGGTCACACCTGATTGATCACTGAGTGGTATAAATCTAAGGTCTTAGGTCTTCCAGACCTTGGTCTTTCCACATGCAACATCTCTCAAGTGCAACTTTTTAAGTGCACAGACTGAATTATACCAGAATTGGACCAGAAGGGGACCACAGGTATTAACAGACATAGTCAATGCAAACAATGTTTAAATTGTTCCTCGTACTCCTCCTACTTGTCCACAACCTCCTGAAATACCCCCACATCCATTCACCCAGCAAGGAACTATTCATCTCTTCGTCCATCTTACCTTCTCATCTGACCGCTTGCACAAACCTGTTTGCCAACATAAAACACTTCCTTCCCAAACACAAACAGACACCTCATGCCCTCTCCTATTCTCATCTATTAACACTTTCTCTGCTTCTCCTTACTGCTGGTGATATCTCTCCAAATCCAGGACCCCCTCAGCAAATCCCCATTATCACCTCCATGTCCCACTACAAATCTCCTTCTACAAATTCCTGCAACCCCTTAAACCTAATTACCATTCCTCTGACCCCTGTGCCTTTGGTTCCTCTTGCAGGAGCATTATGGAACGCGCGCTCCGTCTGTAACAAACTGTCATACATCCATGAACTGTTCATCTCTCAAAACCTTTCCTTTCTGGGTCTCACAGAGACATGGCTGACACCCTCAGACACCACCTCCCCTGCTGCACTCTCTTATAGTGGATTTCAATTCACTCACACCCCCCGCCCTGGCTGCAAACATGGTGGAGGAGTTGGTCTTCTCCTATCAGACACCTGCTCCTACAGCCCAACTCCACTGCCACCCTCCATTATGCTCACCTCATTTGAAGTACACTCTGTTCGCATCTACTCTCCCTCCAACCTTCAAGTAGCAGTCATTTACCGCCCCCCAGGCCCAGCCACCACATTTCTTGACCACTTTAACACCTGGCTACTACACTTTCTTTCTGCCGACATCCCCACTATCATCATGGGTGACTTCAACATCCCTATTGACACCTGCCACTCGGCCGCCTCTAAACTCCTGTCGCTCTCTTCCTCCTTCGGCTTATCACAGTGGTCTTCAGCTCCCACCCACAGAGATGGTCACACTCTGGATCTGATCTTTTCCCGCCTCTGCTCCCTATCTAACCTTTCTAATTTGCCTCTCCCCCTATCCGACCACAATCTACTCTCCTTCTCTTCATTGGTCTCTTCTGTAGCCCCCCCGGTCCACACACTAGCACACCCCCGCAGGAACCTCAAACAGCTTGACTTTTGCTTGCTTTCTGACTCTCTTCTCCCACTCTCTACCATCTGTTGCCTCCAAGACCCAGAAGCTGCTACCACCCTATATAACACCACATTAAGTACAGCTCTGGACACTGTTGCCCCCCTCACACACAACAAAATCCGGAAAATCAACAGACAACCCTGGCACACCAACCTGACCAAAAAACTCAGACAAGCTTCCAGGGCTGCTGAGCGGCAATGGAAGAAATCCCATTCTAAAGATCATTTCACCGCATACAAGCAATCCCTCCTCATATTTAAATCCTCACTCGCTGATGCAAAACAGGCTTACTTCTCATCTCTCATATCTTCCCTGTCCCACAGCCCTAAACAACTTTTTAACACTTTTAATTCCCTTCTCCGTCCCCCAGCACCCCCACCCTCTCCTCTCTTCTCAGCTGAGGACTTTGCCAAATATTTCAAACAAAAGATAGTCCACATCAGAGAAAGCTTTACTACACAGTCCCCACAGACCCTCTACACAACTGCTCGGTCCTCTTCTCCCAAAACCCACTTCTCTACCATTACAGAAGGTAAACTCTCCACTCTACTCTCCAAATCTCATCTGACCACCTGTGCACTTGACCCAATCCCATCCCACCTCATCCCTAACCTCACTGCAGTGTTTATCCCAGCCCTAACTCATCTCTTCAACCTATCACTAAACTCTGGTGTCTTCCCCTCTGCTTTTAAACATGCTACCATTACACCCATCCTCAAAAAACCTTCACTTGACCCATCTTCCTTGTCCAGTTATCGCCCCATATCACTTCTTCCGTATGCCTCAAAGCTACTTGAACAACATGTCCATTCAGAACTGTCCTCCCACCTCTCCTCCTGCTCCCTCTTTGACCGCCTACAATCTGGCTTCCGACTCCACCACTCGACCGAGACTGCCCTTACCAAAGTCACCAATGACCTACTCACAGCCAAAACCAAGAAACAATACTCTGTCCTCCTTCTCCTTGACCTGTCCTCTGCCTTCGACACTGTTGACCACTCCCTTCTGT
The DNA here is from genome assembly GCF_014858855.1 of Bufo gargarizans. Classification (NCBI taxonomy): domain Eukaryota; kingdom Metazoa; phylum Chordata; class Amphibia; order Anura; family Bufonidae; genus Bufo; species Bufo gargarizans. The sequence goes on from NC_058084.1 coordinate 41,080,241, forward strand.
TGCAAACTCTCTCATCTCTTGGCATCACTGACCTGGCCCTCTCCTGGATCACATCATACCTCACAGACCGGACATTCAGCGTCTCCCACTCCCGCACCACCTCCTCGTCTCATTCCCTCTCTGTTGGTGTCCCGCAAGGCTCTGTCCTAGGACCCCTGCTCTTCTCTATCTACACTTTTGGCCTGGGACAGCTCATAGAGTCCTATGGCTTTCAGTATCACTCCTACGCTGATGACACACAAATCTACCTCTCTGGTCCAGACATCACCACCTTACTATCTAGAATCCCACAATGTCTATCTTCTATATCATCCTTCTTCTCCTCTCGCTTTCTTAAACTTAACATGGATAAGACAGAATTCATAATCTTTCCCCCATCTTGTTCAACCCCCCCTACAGACCTATCTATCACGATCAATGGCTGCACATTATCCCCAGTCAACAAAGCCCGCTGCCTTGGAGTGATCTTGGATTCTGCCCTTTCCTTCCGACCGCACATCCAAGCCCTTTCCACCACCTGCCGTCTCCAACTCAAAAACATCTCCCGCATCCGCGCTTTCCTTAACTTTGAATCTGCGAAAATACTTGTACATGCCCTCATTATCTCCCGCCTAGACTACTGCAACATTCTCCTCTGTGGCCTTCCATCTAGCACTCTCGCACCCCTCCAATCTATCCTCAACTCTGCTGCCCGACTAATCCACCTCTCACCCTATTATTCCTCTGCCTCTCCCCTTTGCCAATCCCTTCACTGGCTCCCCATTGCCCAACGAATTCACTTCAAAGTACTTACAAATACATACAAGGCCGTCCATAACCTGTCCCCTCCCTACATCTCTGAGCTAATTTCCCGATACACCCCCACACGCACTCTCCGATCCTCACAAGACCTCCTTCTCTCCTCTCCTCTTATTGCCTCTTCCCACAATCGACTCCAGGATTTCTCCCGTGCATCCCCCATACTCTGGAACTCGCTACCCCAACATATCAGACTCTCACCTACAGTGGAATCCTTCAAAAGAAACCTGAAAACCCACCTCTTCAGACAAGCCTACAACCAGTGACCCTGCTGCCTCTATACCGCCATGACCAACTTAACCCGCACCTACTGTGTCCTTCTCCCATACCATGTAGATTGTAAGCCCTCACGGGCAGGGCCCTCTCTCCTTCTGTACCAGTTTGTAACTCATTTTGTTTATGATTAGTGCAATTGTCTGTATTATGTATGTGCACCCCTTATCATATGTACAGCGCTATGGAATGAATGGCGCTTAAATAATAAATAATAATAATAATAATAATAATTTGAACCCTGTGATCAGGCAATGGTACATTCACCTGGAATAAAAAAATATATAAATGGTATCGATATAGCACAGATCCCAGGTCTAACATCTTAAAAGGAAAAGCATTGATAAACTTACATAATGCCAGGTATGATTAGGGCATGCTGCAGGCCTCCAGCAGGTGCTTGTCACTGCACAAAGTAAGGTGTGGAGGGCTAGTTTATAAAGCAGTGCGCAGGTGCTCTTCCACCAGCCGGGAGAAGGCACTTCCGGATGGTGAAATGCAAATGGTGCGTAGGCCATGTTGGAAAAATATTGGCCTATTTTACTAATGGATGAGGATCTGTCTGGCGCAATCTGACCCTATCCCAGTATTACTTATCGGAAGGGAAGGAGCTTGTGGGACTGGTTAGTACATAGTCACTACACAGCCCCACCTCAGGTAGGCACCTGGTTTAACCGTAAACCACATGGCAGCTATTAATGATGAATATGTAAAGCATGTAACTACGTCTCCTTCACAAAAATAATGACCTGCTCTGCAACCAATCAAATATACTGTATATCACTTGGGACTTTGTAAATTGCAAGACTAAAGGCATTTAGGGAAGTAAGACGAATAATCTGTGAACACAAACGATGTACAGAATAAGAAAGTCACTCCCATAGCTGATCATGTGGTAGAATGTCATGGGGGGGGGGACCCATGGGTTCTTAAGTTAGCTTTTTTGGAATTAGTGCCCCAGTCACCCAGAGGGGGGGGGACTGGGATAGAAAAATCCTCCAGAAGGAGTCTGAATGGATTTTTCGATTTAAATCTCAATCACCAATTGGCCCCAATGAAAGGCTAAATTTGTCTTGCTTTATATAAGAATAGGACCGTCCATTTCTCTATTACACTATGGACAGTGGTTGTGTTTCTTTTTCGATGCTAGCCTTCTGGCTTCTTTGTATGTTATCTTTGTAAGTTTGTCCCTGACTGGCCGGTGACACGAGAAGTGTCCAAATACAGTTGCAAGAAAAAGTATGTGAACCCTTTGGAATGATATGGATTTCTGCACAAATTGGTCATAAAATGTGATCTGATCTTCATCTAAGGCCTCATGCACATGACCGTTGTGTGCATCCGTGTCCATTCTTCTGTTTTCCGTGATTTTCTGTGGACCCATTGACTTTTAATGACCAGTGCGGCCCCCCTCCCTCCCCTGTATTAAATTCATTGGAGGCCAGTGCGGCCCACCTCCCTCCCTCCCCTGTATTAAATTCATTGGTGGCCAGTGCGGCCCCCCCTCCATCCCTCCCCTGTATTAAATTAATTGGTGGCCAGTGCGGCCTCCCCTCTCCCCCCCTAATTAAAATCCCGAGAGTTCCGATCGGAGTCCCAGTTTAATCGCCGGGGCTCCGATCGGTAACCATGGCAACCAGGGCACTACTGCAGTCCTGGCTGCCATGGTTACTTAGCAATTTTAGAAGCATTATACTTACCTGTGCTGTCTGTGACCGGCCGGGCGCTCCTTCTACTGGTAAGTGACAGGTCTGATTGGAGAAAACTCCGATAGGGACTCCTGACTTTACATTGAAAGTCAATGGGGGACGGATCTGTTTGCAATTGCACCATATTGTGTCAACGTCAAACGGATCCGTCCCCATTGACTTGCATTGTAAGTCAGGACGGATCCGTTTGGCTCCGCACGGCCAGGCGGACACCAAAACGACTTTTTTTTTTTACTTTCCTTCATGTCTGGTGATCCTCCAAAAACACGGAAGAAAAAACGGACACGGATCACGGAACAACGGAACCCCGTTTTGTGGACCGTGAAAAAATACTATCGTGTGCATGAGGCCTAAGTCACAACAATAGACAATCACAGTCTGCTTAAACTAATAACACCCAAATAATTTAATGTTACCATTTTTTTATTGAACACACCATGTAAACATTCACAGTGCAGGTGGAAAAAGTATGTGAACTCTTGGATTTAATAACTGGTTGAACCTCCTTTGGTAGCAATAACTTCAACCAAACGTTTCCTGTAGTTGCAAATCAGACGTGCACAACGGTCAGGAGTAATTCTTGACCATTCCTCTTTACAGAACTGTTTCAGTTCAGCAATATTCTTGGGATGTCTAGTGTGAATCGCTTTCTTGAGGTCATGCCACAACATATCAATCAGGTTGAGGTCAGGACTCTGACTGGGCCACTCCAGAAGGCGTATTTTCTTCTGTTTAAGCCATTCTGTTGTTGATTTACTTATATGCTTTGGGTCGTTGTCCTGTTGCAACACCCATCTTCTGTTGAGCTTCAGCTGGTGGACAGATGGCCTTACGTTCTCCTGCAAAATGTATTGATAACCTTGGGAATTCATTTTTCTTTGATGATAGCAATCCGTCCAGGCCCTGACACAGCAAAGGAGCCCCAAACCATGATGCCCCCACCACCATAATTCACAGTTGGGATGAGGTTTTGATGTTGGTGTGCTGTGCCTCTTTTTCTCCACACATAGTGTTGTGTGTTTCTTCTAAACAACTCAACTTTGGTTTCATCTGTCCACAGAATATTTTGCCAGTACTGCTGTGGAACATCCAGGTGCTCTTGTGCAAACTGTAAACATGCAGCAATGTTTTTTTTTTTTACAACAGTAGTTTCCTCTGTGGTATCCTCCCATGAAATCCTTTCTTAATTAGTGTTTTATGTATCGTAGATTCGCTAACAGGGATATTAGCATATGACAGAGACTTTTGTAAGTCTTTAGCTGACAGTCTAGGTTTGTTCTTCACCTCATTGAGCAGTCTGCACTGTGCTCTTGCAGTCATCTTTGCAGGACGGCCACTCCTAGGGAGAGTAGCAGCAGTGCTGAACTTTCTCCATTTATAGATAATTTGTCTTACCGTGGACTGATGAACAGCAAGGCTTTTGAAGATACTTTTATAACCCTTTCCAGCTTTATGCAAGTCAACAATTCTTAATCGTAGGTCTTCTGAGAGCTCTTTTGTGTGAGGTATCATTCACATCAGGCAATGCTTCTTGTGAAAAGCAAACCCAGAACTGGTGTGTGTTTTTTATAGGGCAGGGCAGCTGTAACCAACACCTCCAATCTCATTTCATTGATTTGACTCCAGTTGGGTGACACCTCACTCCAATTAGCGCTTAGAGATGTCAATTATTCCAGGGGTTCACATACTTGCACTGTGAATGTTTACATGGTGTGTTCAATAAAAACATGGTAACATTTAATTATTTGTGTGTTATTAGTTTAAGCAGACTGCGATTGTCTATTGTTGTGACTTATATGAAGATCAGATCACATTTTATGACCAATTTGTGCAGAAATCCATATCATTCCAAAGGGTTCACATACTTTTTCTTGCTTCCGTGTATTGTAATGATAACAGAGTCCATTCTGCATATGAGATTGACCTCCGGGTAACCCTTTTCACCTAATGTAATTAGATGTGGGCTTTTTTAGAGAGCCTTCTCTGGTCCAGAAAGGGTATTGGTAATGATGTTTAATGATTAGCCTTTTTGTCTATGTATTGCTGGCCATTTATTTAATCGGAATCGGACTATTGCACCTTTTTATTATCTCATTATATCAAATGTCACCTAGAAGTCTGTGACATGTACATGGATCTTCTTACCCTTCATTTCTTTCCTTGTTTTGAGTGGTACATCATTCAATGTTACTTATGGCTCGTTGGTATCTTAGGGAAGTTGAGCGCGCCTGCGCACACAGCTCTGTGCGGTGACTCAGGAACCATAGTAGCATAGGCAACATAGCAACCAAGGGACGCCACTTGCACCTTCCTAGGTGTGCACAGTGTGCGGCTTACGTGCACTCCGCCTGGCTGGAAGTGCTTCTGCGGACGTGCGTTCCGCCGTCCGGAAACACTCTATCCGGCCTGCGCATCATTTGCGTTCCACCGTCCGAAAGTGCCTTCTTCCGGCGGGCGTACTGCTTTATAACTGGCCCTCCACACCTTACTTGGTGTAGTGACACGCACCTGCCGGAGGCCTGCAGCATGCCCTAATCATACCTGGCAATATGTAAGTATAATCACTACTTTTCCTTTTAAGATGTTAGACCTGGGATCTGTGCTATATCAATATCATCTGTTTGTTTGTTTTTTTATTTCAGGTGAATGTACCATTCCCTTATCACAGGGTTCACAAGTGACGCCTCCTCAGTATTTGGTTACTACAGGCATGCATCACGTAACGTTGACTATTGATTTTATCACTTTGTGCTATCTATGATTTAATTAATTAATTTCCGTTCTTTCCATCTAAGGGCCGTGGACAATTTCCTCGCTTAATAAAACCCCCTGATAAACCCAGGTGGGAGAAATGCGTTGGGGTATGAGGAAAACCCAGTTTTTGGAATCTGAGGGAAACCCATCTTTTTTGAGTGCTCAATAGGGCCAGCCAGGTGAGGTACGAGGATGGGGAGATTTCACCTTCAGGGGTCGTCACCGGGCGGAGGCTTTAGCAAGGAAAACGACAGGGACAGTTATCCCCAGTATCTTTATTCCTGCTTACCCTCCAATATACCACCTATGCACCCTGGCGGTCCCTAGTGTCTCATATACATGCATTATCTTACTACTCATTTGATATTGTATTAGTTTATTCATTTTGGCACTAGAATTAGCCAGTTTAATTACTTGTAGATGATTGGGCCTGGTCGTCTCTTGTCTATTTTATGATTAGAATAAAAGTTGCGTTTTAGAGGTCATATTTTCCCTATAGGAACATAACTGTGACAGGCTTTAGAGCATTTAGAAGGCCCAAGATTGCCAAAAGAACAGAACAGCAACCCCGATTTCAGCACCAGGGAGCCACTCAGGCCATGGGAGAGCAGTGCTCCAGGAAAAAGTCCTCTAAGATGCAGTGGTGGTAATTGACCATGGCAAATGAGGGACTAAATGTCCATATTTGGTGTTATCGCTGATTACAGACATTAACCAACATTATGTAAATCAGCAGGGTCCTGGCGGGTATGACGTCAACTGAGCTTTTGAGCGGTCACCATATTTAAAGACCCTACTTCTGCTGTACATGTGGGTCAGGAAGGGGTTAAAATAAATGCCAAAAAGAGCAAATCAAAGCCGAGAGATTAAATGGTGGGAGACAACATTCTCATATAGCTACAATATGTCTATTTTCTATATAAAGTCCGTTTTCAATTATCAGTGATTCAGATAGTCTCTTAAATACTTTTCCCAAAAGATAATATTGTAAGAATAAAAAATAAAAAAATAATTATGTAAAGTCAAAGATAGCTCCTAAATGAATAAATGATATAATAATATTGAGGGCAGGGAGATGTCAAATACACTCGCACTGATGCATCTAAATTCATTATCATCAAGACTAAGCACTTACGGGGTAATCAAGATGATTACACTGATCTTATTTATAATATGTTAATGGATTTCTTCCCTAATAATATAAAATACAATTCCGCCAGCAAATCAGAAAAAGCAGAGATTAGATAAACTCCCGCTGGTCACATTCACTTAACAAACAGCAGGGAGAGCTCCCTGTAATGAACATTTTGGTCGGCAGCATGCTGGATGGCTGCGTTATCACAGCTGGCAAGCTGCTATGGAAACAGACTACAAAGTCTCAGCTGGAGAAACAATACTGTTATCTTTATCCTGTTAAACTTTGATGAGTTGGTAGACTATTTGAACATTTACATTTTTACATGTTTGTTCTTAATTACACTAAGTGCTGTATATTACACCCTCCACAAAGTCATATAGTTATAGGATATATATGTCTGCAAAGTGTTGCCAGGAAAATGCTAACCGCTATACATCAGCACTCCTAATAATGTATTCATACATGCCTTGATAAAGGACGAAGAAGATTAGTTGCATGAAAGGATTACTTTGTGGCTACGAAAGGATTCAAGCTTGAAGGAACTACACTTTTTTTAACTTTAAATATTTTATTAATTATAATACAAAAAAATACAGATCAATACAACATTTATAGTACTATAAAATCCACAAGTCCGTCTATTCCAACCCTGAGCATACTCGGCAATAATTACATAAAGACAAATGCCCATAACCATATGAGTATTGAAAATCAAATGGAGATCCCACCCTCTGGGGGAGAGGCCAGAATCCCCCAGCATCCATCATTTAATGCCTGAGGGACCTGCCATCCCCCAGCATCTCTACAGCTTCTGCAATACTCCAGAACAACTGCACATTCTTTGCCGATACAGACAAGTAGAAAAGACCGGACTTATGAGATCTTCCCCATCCCACCCCCCAAACCCCCCACCTTGCAGGAAAAAAAAAAAAAAAAAAAAAAAATAATTCCCAATTAATTATCCGTGTCCCAATCTTCCCACAGCTGACTCCACTTTGCGCAGGATCCTCTTTGTTTGTACAGAATCCTCTCATAGTTTCTCACTTTCTCAACCAGACCCAGCCAATTACTGCAGTCTGGAGTAGAAGAGCAAAACCATGATCTGGAGATGAGAAGCCTAGCCAAAAACATCACCTTGATCAACAAACAGCGTTTTATAGGCTGGTAATCCACCTCCGATAGGTCTCCCAGGACCCATATCCTGGGAGACAAAGGAACCACAATACCGAGTTTACGAGCCAGATTGGATTGGACCTGTCTCCAATAGCTGCTCACCATTGGGCAGTCCCAAAACAGATGTAAGTGATCTGCCTCGGAGTCACCACAGCGTGGGCAGTCAGAGGAGGCTCTAAGTCCCCTCCTATATAACCATACAGGTGTCACATAGATTTTATGCATAATATTAAATTGTACAACCGTGTGATTAAAATTATGTGAAACCAACTTTAAACTTTCCCCTATATTCTCCCAATTTGGAGGGCCCACCTCTGAGAGCAAAGAAGACCAGGATTTCTGTCCTGGAGAGAGAACATCTAAAAAAAAATTCTTCATTAAGTGACTATAACAATGTGATATTTTAATTCTCGTGACAGTTTTCTTACAAATTAAATCGTGTAAAAATTCAGGAGTGTCTATAATAAAAACGTGACTATTCGTAGTGCTAGAGAGTGCTGACCTCAATTGAAAGTATGCATACCAAGCCACCTCATCTAAATTTGCCCTTTGCTTTAGTTCCTTAAGGGGCAGGATTTGTCCACCACTAACCACTTGATGTAAATACTGAATATTTTTGGTCCTCCAGTACTGGCTACAGCTCAGATCTCTCAGGTTCATAAGCTTTGAATTATGCCACAATGGGGTACAAACGAGTGATGCCTTGACTCCGCACCAACTCCTTATGGCCGCCCAAGTCTTTGTAGCCATTCTGCAGAAAAGTGTATAACCACCCAGTATGTTTAATAAGTAGTCAGATTCCAATACGGTAAAAAAATCCGAAAAACCTGAGTCCTTCACCACTCTGCTGCAGAAATGGCTATTTTCCCAATCATTGAAAAGGCAGAGTTGGGAAGCCACAAAGTAGCCCTTAAAATAGGGGAGGTTAAGACCTCCCCGATTATAGGGCATAGAAAAATAAAGTGCCTTCAGTCTCACGCGCTTCCTCCCCCATACTAAGTCGTTAAGCATCCGCTCTATCAATCTAAAGTATTTATCTGCAATCCAAACAGGTGAGTTACGCAGGACGTAAAGAACCTGGGGAAGCACTACCATTTTTATTAAGGAAATTCTGTCCGCTCTTGCAAACAGAATTTTTTGCCATATCTTAATTTTAGCCCTCAGTTTTATCAGCAAAGGGATCAAATTGAGTTGTAAATATTCCTGTGGTTTAGCAGAAACTATTATCCCCAGGTACTTTATTGAGTCCGAGATCGTTAACTGGTTATCCCATTCGCCCCGCAACTCGTCTATAGGGAGAAGAACGGTCTTGTCCCAGTTGATCTCCAGACCAGATGGATCAGAAAAGAGACCAACCAGGTCCATTATACGAGGGAGAGTGGTATCTGTTTGGTGAATAAAGAGCAGAATATCGTCTGCATAGAGGGATACCCGATCGTGCTTCCCCATTATACCGAAGCCGACCACCTTCGGATCCTGCCTTATACTAGCCGCTAGGGGTTCGATGTAAATGTTAAATAAAAGGGGGGAGAGGGGACAGCCTTGACGGGTACCTCTTTCTAGAGCGAAGCTCTCTGTCGTCATATCATTGATCCTAATCCTAGCTACTGGAGAGTTATATAATAGCTGAACCATCGCCATAAATCTTGGGCCAAAGCCCATTTTTTTCATCACCTCCCAGAGGAAAGTCCACTCCACCCTGTCGAAGGCTTTAGTAGCGTCCAGCGACAGGATGGAGCGAGTGCCACACTCCGGGGACTGAATATTCATAAATAGCCTATGGAGATTATGCTGGGTGCCTCTTTTTGGCATAAAGCCATTTTGATCTGGATGAATGATAGTAGATATTACTCGCGAAAGCCTCCTAGCCAAAACTTTTGATAGTAACTTAACATCAGTATTTAATAGGGAGATTGGCCTGTAGGAGCTCAATTCTGCCGGGTCCTTATCCTTTTTTGGGATTAAAACAATGAGAGCCTCCATCATAGAGCATGGTAGTCCCCCTCCCTTTAATGCCTGAGTAAAAACCTCTAGCATCTGAGGGAGAGTCACCTCACTGTACTTGCGATAAACCTCATATGGAAGGCCATCCAGTCCTGGCGATGAGTTCCCCGAGATAGACCCCAGGGCCTCCTGCAGCTCCGAGAGAGACAACTCCTCTTCCAGACATTCTATTTGAGCTTTATTTAAAGTAGAGAGAGGAATTTTCTCCAAGAACCGCATCGCCAGTTCGGATGACAAACCAGGTGAGGATCTATATATCTGAGTAAAGTATTGTAAAAAAGTATCTCTCACTCCTTCTAAATCTGTTATAATTACCCCCTCTGTGTTGCGAATCAAAGTAATAGATTGTTTTTTCTTATCTTGTTGTGTAATAATTCTGGCTAAGAGCTTACCAGGGCGTCCAGACTCTGAAAAATATTTAATCCCCTTAAAAAATACTCTATGGTTTGCTTTCTCAGTTACATATTTCTCCAGAGAACAACTGGCCTTCTGAAGCTCTTCCCTGTTGTGCTCAGTGGGTTGACTGATAAATCGCTCAGTTGTAAGTGCGACAGTCTTGACCAGTTCCTCCTCTTTTTTCCTAAATGTTCTCTTTACTGCCGAGATCTCACTTATAAAAACCCCCCTCAGGTATGCTTTCATGGAGTCCCACACTATATTAATGTTAGCAGAGGGTAAATTCACCTCCAAAAAGGAGGATATCAGTATCCTGATGGACTGTGGATTGTCCAGAATAGTGAGCCAGTATGGATTCAACTTGAATCCCAACCCCCCACCATCCTTATTCTCCCCAGTGCGCACCTCAATTAGTACGGGTGAGTGGTCCGAGACTGTTCTTACTCCATATCTTATCTTCCGAATGTTACTCAGATTGCTCTCATTAGTGAATGCTAGATCGATCCTGGACATTGCTCTGCCACTCCTACTAACACAAGAGTATACTCTCTTTCCTCCGCCCAGGTGTTCCCATATATCCACCACTCCTACTTCCAAGCAGAACTGGGGCAGCGACGAATTACAAAGGTTCCTTTCCCGTGCTGCATCTGATCTAAATCTGTCTTTTTTGGGATCCATAACCGCGTTAAAATCCCCCATCAGGATTAACCGACATTCTGGTCTCTGTTCAAAAAAAAGCGTTAACTGGATAAGTGGGTACATTGAAAATGGCGGAGGTATATAAAAAAAAGCAAGGATGTAACTGTATCCATACAGCTTACCATGCAGAAAAATAAATCTGCCCTGATCATCTATATGGGATTTTATAAGGATGAAATCTACAGAGTTATGAATCAGAACTGAGACACCCCTAGAAGAGCCGCTAAAAGTGGAGTGGTAGGATTGAGCATTCCATCCCGTTGTCAAGCGGGACAAGGTTTCCTTAGTGAGGTGAGTTTCTACTATGCAGATAATTGCTGGGAGATATCTTTTTAATGCATCCATAATAGCTTGCCTTTTTACCCTTTCCCCGAGCCCTCTGACATTCCAGGATACAATTCTAGTGGACATCAATCACAAAAAAAAAACCCTTCCTGCAAGGTGGGTTCCCTCCCACCCCTATCCTCCCACCCCCCCTCTCTATTGGTCCGCCCGATCTCGTCGGCGAGCCTCTAACTTCCGGCCGTTCTCCCCGTCCTGGCCCCGCCTCCCATCCATCCCTTCAATTATAGTAGTAAACAGATTTAAATATCCCTTTGCTCCATCCAATCTAACGCTTGTTGTGGTGTCTCAAAAAAAAAAGAAGTCCCACTATGGATCACTCTTAATTTCGCTGGATACTGTAAAGAATATTTAATCTCCTTAGCCGCCAAGCGTTTCTTTATCTCCATAAACTTTCTTCTTTTTTCCTGAGTCTGCCGCGCAAAATCAGGGAAGAAGAGCAGTTTAGAACCCTGATGTTCAATGGGAGTGCATTCTCTTGCTCTTCTCAGTATCATATCTCTGTCTGCGGACAGTAATAGCTTCATTAGAATCGCACGCGGCGGCCGCCCTGGGGTGGGTTTCCCTCCTGGGATTCGATGGGCTCTTTCTATTTGAAACATGGAGGAAAAATTATCGCTGCCAAGGTTGTGCATGACCACCTCTTTGAGTTGTGCCTCCAAGAGTCGGCCTTCAGCTCCTTCTGGGAAACCAATTATGCGTACATTGTTTCGCCTAGACCTATTTTCCAGGTCCTCTAGCTTATTTTGTAGAGCTAGATTTTCTGTAGTAAGAAGGAGAAGTTTAGATTTTATCATGTCCATGTCGGTTTGCAGAAGGTCCACTGTTTTTTCCACATTGAGGACTCGGTCACGGATTTTTAAGAGATCTTCTCTTATTAGAGAAATATCACTCTGTACCGACCCCAGTTGAGTGGACATCCCTTGCACTACAATGCCGTTGTTTTCCACCGCGCCAAGGATTCTATCCAGAACAGATGGATCGTATTCAGTTTGCATTTGTGCAGAGAGACCTTCCTCTCCTGCCTCCGGATCCACCACCCCTGATCCATCCTCAAAGGGGTCAGCAGTTTGGGGAATTTTAGCAAATTTCCTCAAGTTAGCAGAGGATTTAATTTTAGCTGGATTTTTTTCGTTTAAGAAAGGTGATTTCAAGAACTTATCGATCTTGTTCTCTGGAGTCTTAACCCCCAGTTTAGTTGCAGTAGAGTCAACAGACCGTCGCTTAGGGGCCATTCTTTTCCCTTCTTCCTGTTCCTCTATTTTGCCCTTTGTATCACCGTTTACTTCTTTTATTTTTTTTTTTTTTTCCCCCCTTTTCTGTTCTTCCTCCTTTTAACCCCACTCTCTCTTGTTATCTTCTCCCCTTTTTTTTTTTTCCCTCCTTTCCTTCCCCTTTTCCTTTTTCTTTTTCCCCCTTCTCTTTTTTTTTTTTTTTTTCTCCTTTCTCCTTCTCTCTTTCTTTCCCCCCTCTTCCCTTCCTTCTTCCTCTTTTCCCTTCGCCGGGCACCGAAAAAATAAATAAATAAAAAATTACATAAGAAAACAGAAGTGTATCTCCTCAGTGAGCAGTGCAGCAGTGCAAAGCAGCAGGGAAACCGGCAGTCCAGCACAAAAAAAAAGAGAGCAAATCATATGGAGAAGAAAGAGGCGAACAATAAGCTAATCTCACGTGTCCAGAAGAAATCTCAATCCTGGTGTGCACTGCAGCCGTGTCGGATATTAAAGTTGTACACGAAGACAGCGTCCTCCCCAATCCCCAGGGCAGCAAACAGTCCAGGCGTCAGGCCGTCGCACACCAATGGAGGGAAAACTTCAAGGAGATCCACGCGGCAAACAAGTCCAGGGGAGGAAAGGAGAGCAGAGCAGGCAGCGGAGAGAGAGGTTAGGAGGATCACCAAGCAGGATCAGAGGCAGAGACGCGGCACCCAACAGCATGAAACAAAGCAGGAGAACCAGCAAGCAGACCAGCGCAGCGCCGCGGCTCAAGGCATCAGCTGTTCGGCGTCAGCGCAGCGCAGCTGTTCGGATGGAGCCGGGAGCTCGGACGGAGGAGGCCAGTGAGAGGGGAGAACGAGACGTGACGGAACTACACTTAGCCTAGTTTCACACTAACTACAGCCTGCCAGAGTACATTGTATCAAGCATAGCCAGATACAGCCTTTCCCTGCTGGAGCCCCTTGACTATAAGTGGAGATCTGACCTGTTTCCATCGTTAGTGACGGGATTCGGCCAGACAAAAACTGGTGCTTGCAGCTGTTTTTGTCCGGTTGACTCTCAGCACTAATACCAGAAAAAGGCTTGATCTTCACCGGTTACCATTATAGTCAATGGCGCTGGCAGGGCTCCCGAACTTTCCAGCTACCCTGGATATGTTGAACTCTGCTGGAACAGTCTGTCAAATATTTTAACACTAGTGTGCAACTAGACTTATAGGGTTATCTCAGGGGCATACTGAGGTCTCACAGGGCCTCAACCCCCCCCCCCCCCAATTAATACAGGTTATATTAATCACATTGCAAATTCAACTTAGAGCTGGGTTCCTAATGGTTACAGTGGCGTTGCTATGGCTGGTGTCACCCGGTGCGGTTGTAAATGGTGTCACCCCTGCCCCCGTCCGTCCCCCCCAAAGCCATAATAACTTGGTCTATGTGCAGATATCTGATTGGAGCTGACTTCTTATTTTCTCTTTTGCACGCAAACGTTTAAACTATATTCCTTAGTAAAAATGACCAGTCCACACCAAGTGGGTCTATATTTATGAGGGCCCCCCTGAGCAAAGATGATTAAATGTGGCCGGGTGGCCCCAGCCCACAGTTCAACCCAACCCCTTATGTCTCCTGGCCTGGGGCCGTCTATATAATAATCCACAGTAATTTATGAATGGGGTTAGGTTATTAACTTATTACTATTGGGGTATTATTAAAATAATTTGGTCTATAAAGTCAGAGCCGCTCTACCTACCTCCTCCTCCCGGCACCAGAGACTCCTGCAGGGCAGCTGCCGCGGCGCCCCGCCGCTCACCAGGCTGCATTGAGTCACACTGCCGTCCCCCTTTACCACGTGACGGTGCGACCAATACAACCATTATGAACTCAGACCTAAGTTGTAATCGCAATGCGATTAATACAGGTTATATTAATCGCATTGCGAATTCAGCTTAGAGCTGGGTTCCTAATGGTTGTATTGCTAGAATATAACGAAGATTGAGAATATAGTGCTGTATTTGTTATATTCATCAATTCTAGCAATACAACCATTAGGAACTCAGATCTAAGTTGTAACCACAATGCGAATAATACAGGTTATAGTAATCGCTTTGCGAATTCAACTTACCACACTCTGCGTCAACTACGTAATTTTCCATGGGAGTTTTGCCATGGATCCCCCTCCGGCATGCCACAGTCCAGGTGTTAGTCCCCTTGAAACAACTTTTCCATCACTATTGTGGCCAGAAAGAATCCCTGTGGGTTTTAAAATTCGCCTGCCTGTTGAAGTCTATGGCGGTTCGCCAGTTCGCGAACATTTGTGGAAATTGCTGTTCGCCGTTCGCGTTCACTACTGAGCTCTTCCTAGTGACGGCTGCTGGAAAATGCTGTGAATTTATTTGAGTATCAGGAGAAGTAATTAGGTTTCGGCCCCAATTCTCAGGCCTCATAGCAGTCATATGGTCTACCTCCATGGTGGGTAAGCCTATAAGGGGTTTATGTTTTTCTACTGTTTCAAGTGTTCCAGTATTTCAGAAATTATATATAGAAAGGTGATGACATTTAAAGTGGTTCTTTAATGAAAGGTTAATGAAAATTAAAATTGATTGCACTTAATAATATTTTTTCTGTAACATAGTTCCCTTGAGGTGTGGTTGGGACAAAGGAAAAGAGGGGGAGCGGTCTGTATGTTTGGCTGAGTACAATAGCAAAACCAGCTCCTTCTCCATTACTGCTGATGCAGAGACAGAGGAGAGGACTGGCTTAGCTATTGAACTGAGCCAGACAGATAATGACCTACAATCAAGTCACTAGAATCACATGTTGGAACCACATCCACATGTATATTGGTGGGTACCATTTAGTACTATTTGTCCGAAGCAAAACTTTGGATTACTGTGAAAGGTGCACCACAATGATATGTAACTGACAACACTGGCTAATCTCGCAAGCTGATGTTAAGAACTGAGACTGTAGCCAATATATTCCTGTCAGGAACAGATCGGAGCCCTTTTGCAGCACCGTCAAGGTATCTCATCGTGGCATGGGTTCTTACCACTAGACTACCTACGGTGTGTGAACACGGTCTGAGAGGTAATAAGATACAACTTACAGCTAAGCCCCCACATACCTCCATAGTGAATCACTCGGGTAGTGGGAGAGATGATAAGGCTGCAAGCCCCATCTATAACAGGCCATGTGACACAGGCTACCAGGTGCAACAGAATGCTACCAGCAGTACACAATGGCACATTCTAAACTTATCACGAAAAATAACTGCAATAAAGTGGCCTAAATGGGAGGAAATGCTTAAAAACCCCAAACACTGAGGCGTGTTTATAACGGGGGGAGCAATTCCTCCGCATGTGATCCATTACTAGCGGCAATCCCCAACAAAAATGCATACAATGGAGGATGTCGGTAGCGGACCACATGCACCACAATGGCATCCTACACAAGATGAAGTAGTGTGTGGATAAAAATATACAAATACATAAATAACTGCAAAAGGTGCACCACAATGATAAGCAACTGACAACACTGGCTAACCCCTCAGGCTGATGTTAAGAACTGAGACTTTAGCCAATGTATTCCAGTCAGGAACACATCGGAACCCTTTTGCACCACTGTCAAGGTATCTCATTGTGGAATTGTTTCCTAACACTAGACTACCTACGGTGTGTGAACACGGTCTGACAGGTGCTAAGATACAACTTACAGCCAAGCTCCCACATACCTCTATAGTGAAATCACTCAGGTAGTGGGAGAGATGAACTTTGGATTCATTCATTCATAGCTATCCCTCATTCCCTCCATACACATGACTGACTAGTTTAGATGAACCTGCATGTATTATGGATGGGGTATAGAAGAAAGTGACTATTAGACAACTTGGGTGGTGGCTCATCTCCCCTGAGAACAAAAGAATCAGAAATGCTGAAATCCTCTGTTGTTTATTTTGCCTGACATGTGCATTGCCCAAAAAATTGGGACACCCCCATAACATCGAATTGTCTGCCTGTCACACGGAAGTTGGCATATTCACCTGTGATTAATTTAATATGCACAGCAACCTTAACCATAGCAATAGAAACTGCTGAGGTGAAGACTTTTTTTTTTTTTTTTTGTGGAGAGTAAAGCACAGTGAAGACTTTCTATTCTCTACTTTTACTATCTGAGAATCAGTTCCTATTGAGAAGTCTAAAAGGAAAATAACAAATATTTTATTTTAATAAATATATAATAATAATAAAAATTAGACCAAGTCCTATATAGTACAAAAGGAAGAAACCCTCACACACGGTGGAATGATATGACCACAGGCAGATTATAGTTTGTCTATGCCCACCTGGTCAATACACTCAACCTAGGAGTGCCTTCCACTGTCCGGGTCACAGTGCATATAAGACCTTATGGCAGTATTTTCAGGACACTCAAAGGCACCAAAAATAGGAGCTTATTTACAATAGTTATAGGGATGGATTTATGCCAGGATGATATACAGACCCACAGGTTGAGAATCCCTTATGTATGTACACAGGAATTCCTGCTCCTCAAACACAAGGGGGGCCCCACAAACGCACCCTGCAAACGTCTCTAACAAACATGTAGCACTCAAACTACGTGCTTCACATCTAAATTACACTCAACGCATTTCTGCAGAGAAGACTGTTTATCAGGAGCTGCTAACCACAGCACACATATACAGATAAGCTCTATATTGCGGCCAGACGGCCACAACTAATGGTGTGTGGCCGCAGCGTCTGGCTCTGGTATGACACACCATCAGTGTTTTTCATTTTAGACTTCTAAATAGGCAGTGATCCTTTTTCTAATAGTGAGACACCTCCCTACTTGATCATTCTCAGTGAAATAGGTTACTATTTGGGTTCACCTTTTTGCTGAAAATCTGGTATTGTGAGCACCATTGGGGTACAGCGCTACAGATTATGTTGAAGCCATGTAAGCAACTTGGATGAATAAATAAACATGGCAGGGTGTCATCTCTAATTACTACAACTAGTAGCTGCAGTCAATAATTACTACTAGAAATAAGTAAATTGAAGCTGACAAAGAGGAATTCGTTTAGAATTTCAGGAAAAATTTGTTTCGCAACGAATGCAAATTTCCTTGCGCTTCGTGGTAAGTAGAGTTGAGCGGACACCTGGATGTTCGGGTTCGACGGGTTCGGCCGAACTTCACAAAAAACTATGAGTTCGGGACTCAAACTTGAACCAAACTTGACCCCGAAAATGAACCCCATTGAAGTGAAAGGGGATCCATACTTTGGAGCACTAAAAGGGCTCTAAAAAAGTAATGTAAAGGGCTAGAGGGCTGCAAAAGGCAGCAAAATGTGGTTACGAGCATGGCAAGTGCTCTGCAAACAAATGTGGATATGGAAATGACTTAAAAAACATAAAATACATAATAAAAATAAAAATAATAATCTTGATCTAGGAGGAGGAGGTCCATATGGAGTAGGAGGTTGAGGAGGCGGTGGATGTGGCGGTGTAGGTAGAAGCAGTGGAAGAGGAGGAGGAGGTTGTCATGGTCTTACCTTCTCACTGTTCTCCTTCGTTTGACATGTGCTGGCGGCCATCTTGGTTTCTGGGTTTCTTGTGGCCTCCCACCCTGCGGCTTCTCCTTCCCACTGGGAGGAGCTGGATGCCTAGCTCATATATATAGGAGGTCTGTGGCTTCAGTTCCTTGCTTGGTCCTCCTGTGTTCACATGCTTCTAAGACTGCTGCTGCTTCTGGTTCCTGATCCTGGCCTCGTCTGACTACCCCGTTGGTTCCTGATCCTGGCCTTCGTCTGACTACCCCGTTGGTTCCTGATCCTGGCTTCGTCTGACTACCCTTCTGGTTCCTGACCTCTGTCTACGCAAGACCCTGCTTCGGTTTAGCCATCCGTTTGGACTTTTGCTTACGGCTTGATTTTCAATAAAGCCTTCTTATTTTCCACTTATCTCTTGTTGTACGTCTGGTTCATGGTTCCTTGACATTAGGACCAAGCCATGAATTCTGACGGTACAGGGCCATCCTCGCTACCTACGCTGGTTGCCAGACTTGATCAGCAGGATCACCTGTTGGGTCGGTTCGCTGTGGCGTTGCAAACCCTGCTTGAACGCACGGCTCATTTCGCTTCCGTTGCCGATGGGTCGGTTGTTGCTCCTGGGCCCGCTCCTACTGCCAGCTCCGGTTGTTGCGCCAGAGTCTACCCCGACACCTGTTGCTGCGCCTGCGGTGTCTCGGGGTATGACCGGTTCTGCCCCCCTTCCACAGCGCTTTGGGGGAGAGCCAACTCAGTGCCGAGGTTTCCTTAACCAGGTGGGCATTTATTTCGAGTTGCTGCCACATGCCTTTCCTACTGAGAGATCAAAGGTGGGCTTCTTGATCTCGCTGCTCTCGGACAAGGCCTTGGCCTGGGCCAGCCCTTTATGGGAGAACAACAATCCGGTGGTTGCCGAGTTTTCCGGTTTTGTTGCTTCTCTTCGGAAGGTATTCGATGTGCCGGCTCGTGCTGCCTCTGCTGCGAAGCTCCTTATGTCCATCAGACAGGGTTCACGATCCGTAGCTGAATACGCCATTGAGTTTCGTACCCTGGCAGCAGAGGTGGGCTGGAATAATGAGGCTCTGGTCGCTGCTTTCTCTCATGGTCTCTCGGATGCCTTGAAGGATGAGGTTGCAGCTAAGGACCTACCAGTGGAGCTCGAGTCTCTTATTTCTTTCCTGATTTTGATTGACACCAGACTCAGGGAGAGACCTTCCTTTAAGGAGAGCCTGCGGAGGTCTTCTAACAGATTGGCGCCTACGTTTGCTGTCCCACCCGTGCCTCCCTCTCCTCCCACGCCTCCTGGGGATGACTTGTCTGGGGGTGAACCCATGCAGCTGGGGTTTGCTCGCCTGTCCGAGGGGGAGAGGGTACTCCGGAGACGCGAGGGCCGATGCATGTACTGTGGTCTCGGTGGGCATTTTCGGTTGGCATGTCCGAACCGTCCGGGAAACGCTCGCACCTGAGATCCTGTCGGGGGCAGATCTTGGGTGGAGTCTCCTCGTCCCCGGTTTCCCGTGTTGACAAACCACTGATCACTGTTGTCCTCTCCTGGGTCGGGGGCTCGGTGACGACCCAGGCGTTGGTGGACTCTGGTGCTGGTGGTTTGTTCATTGATAGTGTGTTCGCTGCCGCCAATTCCATTCCTCTGCAGCCTCGAGGTTCCCCACTGGCTCTTGAGGCGATAGACGGCAGACCCCTTCTGCCGCCACACGTGACTCATGAGACCCTTCCAGTGGGGATAGCCATTGGTGCCGTTCACAGAGAGTCGGTCTGTTTCCAGGTGATTTCGTCTCCACACTACTCGGTGGTCTTGGGGTACCCCTGGCTCCAGAAGCATAATCCGACTATCGATTGGAGATCGGCCGAGATCCTCTCGTGGTCACCGCAGTGTGGGGCTAGTTGCATCCATGGGCCTGTCAAGTTGCTGTGTACTTCCTCGGACTCTCTGTTGCCTCCTGAATACGAAGAGTACCGGGATGTATTCGATAAGGTGCGCGCGGTTGCCCTACCTCCGCACCGCCCATACGATTGTGCCATAGAGTTACAATCTGGTGCCGTTCCTCCTCGTGGCAAAGTCTATCCACTGTCGGTAGCGGAGAATGAGGCCATGGAGGAGTACGTGAGGGAGGCGCTTTCACGCGGACACATTCGCAAATCCTCGTCCCCGGCAGGGGCTGGATTTTTCTTTGTGAAAAAGAAGGGCGGTGAGTTGAGGCCTTGCATCGATTACAGGGGTCTCAATCGCATCACGATCAAGAACGCTTACCCGATACCCTTGATTTCCGAGCTGTTCGATCGCCTCAAAGGGGCCACGGTCTTTACCAAACTCGACCTGAGGGCGGCATATAACCTGGTAAGGATCAAGGCGGGCGATGAGTGGAAGACCGCGTTTAACACCAGGACCGGTCATTATGAATCCTTGGTTATGCCCTTTGGGTTGTGCAATGCGCCCGCAGTCTTCCAGGAATTCATCAACGATGTTTTCCGTGACCTGTTGCAGCAGTGTGTGGTGGTCTATTTGGATGACATCTTGGTATATTCTGAATCCATGGAGGCCCACATTATGGATGTCAGACGAGTGTTGCAACGGTTACGAGAGAACAGGCTGTTCGGTAAGCTTGAGAAATGCGAATTTCACCGATCCCAGGTAACCTTCTTAGGTTACATCATTTCCGCTGAGGGGTTCTCCATGGATCCTGAGAAGGTTTCGGCTGTCTTACAGTGGCCCCAGCCCAGTGGTCTCCGTGCCCTGCAGCGCTTTTTGGGCTTCGCCAATTATTATCGGAAGTTCATCAGGGACTTTTCTATGCTAGCCAAGCCGCTCACGGATCTGACCAGGAAGGGCAGTAATTTCCAGGTCTGGCCGCTCGAGGCCATCCGAGCGTTTGAGGCTCTAAAGTCCGCCTTTGTGTCGGCTCCGATTCTGTCGCATCCCAACCCTGGGTTGCCCTTTGTCCTCGAGGTGGACGCGTCTGAGACGGGAGTAGGCGCCCTCCTGTCTCAGCGTAGAACACCAGAGGGTCCTCTGCTTCCTTGTGGGTTTTACTCCCGGAAACTGTCTTCCGCGGAGTGCAACTATCAGATTGGTGACAGGGAGTTATTGGCCATCGTGCAGGCCCTTAAAGAATGGAGGCACTTGCTCGAGGGTTCGGTGGTTCCGGTTCTCATCCTGACGGACCACAAGAATCTGACCTACCTTTCTGAGGCCAAGAGATTGACACCACGTCAGGCCAGATGGGCTCTGTTCTTGTCACGTTTTAATTACGTGGTCTCCTACCTACCCGGTTCCAAGAACATCAGAGCGGATGCCTTATCACGGCAGTACTCCGAGCTGTCCGGGGAGGAGTCGATTCCGACTTCGGTCATACCTCCGAATCAGATCCTGGCCGCCATTCTCACCAGCCTGACCTCTCCCCTGGGTGAGCAGATTTTGGCGGCTCAATCTGGTGCTCCCTCTGGGAGACCCAACGGCAGGTGTTTTGTGCCGGAGGAGTTGCGCACTCGGTTGTTGCGAACCTACCATAACTCCAAGGCCGCGGGGCATCCTGGAAAGAATCAGCTGTCCTGGGTTGTTTCACGTCTGTTCTGGTGGCCTTCTCTACGTTCCGACATCGCCGCATATGTAGCGGCATGCTCCGTTTGTGCCCAGAGTAAGTCCCCTCGGCACCTTCCGTTGGGCCTGTTGCAACCCATAGCCACCGGGGAGCGCCCATGGTCACACCTGGGGATGGATTTCATTGTGGACCTCCCTGCATCCCGAGGCCATACGGTCATTCTCATGATTGTGGATCGGTTTTCCAAAATGTGCCACTGTGTTCCTCTCAAGAAGTTACCCTCTGCACAAGAGTTGGCCACGATTTTCGCCAGGGAGGTCTTCCGGTTGCACGGTTTGCCCAAGGAGATTGTGTCGGATCGGGGGAGTCAGTTTGTGTCCAGGTTCTGGCGCGCCTTTTGCTCCCAGTTGGGGATTCATCTCTCTTTCTCCTCGGCCTACCACCCTCAGTCCAATGGGGCCGCAGAACGATCCAATCAGGCCTTGGAGCAATTCCTTCGTTGCTATGTCTCCGATCACCAAGACAATTGGGTTGACCTCCTGCCTTGGGCTGAGTTTGCCAGGAACACGGCAGTGAACTCTTCCTCTGGGACGTCTCCCTTCATGGCCAATTATGGGTTCCAACCTGCCGTGTTACCGGAGGTATTCTCTCCCCAGGATATTCCGGCTGTGGAGGATCACCTTTCCGTCCTACGTGCTTCTTGGGTACAGATCCAGAGGTCCCTTGAGGTCTCTGCGCAGCGCCAGAGACTCCAGGCTGATCGCAGACGAGCGCCCGCTCCTTCCTACCAGGTCGGAGACCGTGTATGGTTGTCCACCCGCAACCTCAACCTTCGAGTGCCCACTCCCAAGCTGGCGCCTCGCTTTGTTGGTCCCTTCCGAGTGCTTCGCAGGGTAAACCCGGTAGCCTATGCCCTTGCGCTTCCTCCTGGCATGCGGATCTCCAACGTGTTTCATGTCTCCCTGTTGAAGCCATTGGTGTGTAATCGTTTCACTTCCTCGGTTCCTCGGCCCCGTCCGGTCCAAGTGGGCAATCGTGAGGAATATGAGGTGAGCAATATCCTGGACTCGCGCCTGGTCCGCGGTCGGTTGCAGTTTTTGGTCCATTGGCGTGGTTATGGTCCAGAGGAGCGTTCCTGGGTTCCCTCCACAGATGTCCATGCTCCTGCTTTGCTCCGAGCCTTCCACGCACGCTTCCCTCAGAAACCGTTCCTTACTCCGCAGAGGAGGGGCCCTTGAGGGGGAGGTACTGTCATGGTCTTACCTTCTCACTGTTCTCCTTCGTTTGACATGTGCTGGCGGCCATCTTGGTTTCTGGGTTTCTTGTGGCCTCCCACCCTGCGGCTTCTCCTTCCCACTGGGAGGAGCTGGATGCCTAGCTCATATATATAGGAGGTCTGTGGCTTCAGTTCCTTGCTTGGTCCTCCTGTGTTCACATGCTTCTAAGACTGCTGCTGCTTCTGGTTCCTGATCCTGGCCTCGTCTGACTACCCCGTTGGTTCCTGATCCTGGCTTCGTCTGACTACCCCGTTGGTTCCTGATCCTGGCTTCGTCTGACTACCCTTCTGGTTCCTGACCTCTGTCTACGCAAGACCCTGCTTCGGTTTAGCCATCCGTTTGGACTTTTGCTTACGGCTTGATTTTCAATAAAGCCTTCTTATTTTCCACTTATCTCTTGTTGTACGTCTGGTTCATGGTTCCTTGACAGAGGTAGCCAACACTGGTTTTTGTTTTTGATTTGATTTTATTTTTATTTATTTTTTGTTTACATTTGGGTAGACCCCAAAACATTGGGAAATATAAAAAATAGAACAAAGAGAAAGTGCGCTGGAGTACAAAAATGGCTGAGTGAGGCCGGTATACATTTCTATTATGCACAAGGTACGGACAAGTACTGTGGGATCCCTGTCTGGTTAATTTTAATGAACGTGAGCTTGTCCACATTGGCTGTGGACAGACGGCTGCGCTTGTCTGTGATAACCCCCTCCTGCCATGCTAAACAAACGTTCAGACAATACACTGACTGCAGGGCTGGCCAGCACCCCCAAGGCGTAAAGGGAAAACTCAGGACATGTGCCCAATTTGGAGACCCAGAAGTTGAAGGGGGGTGGACCCATCAGTCAGTACATGTAGGTGTGTGCACACATACTGCTCCACCATGTCGCAATATCTTCCCTATCAACATTCGATGTCCTTTTATGCGCCTACCATGGTGATCACAGTTAGCGGCGAATCAGGTTTCCACGCTGGAGAGGGAGCCTGAGAAAGGGATACCACATCCAAGGGAGGTCAATGGATGAAATGTGATCGAGCGGAAATGTGGGACAAGTTGTTAAAGCGGAAGAATCGAATGAAAGGAGGGGGGGCGCGGCAATTACCCACTCCCGCCTCGGAGAGGTAATGATGATAAATAACAATACAGGACTCGTAAGATGCCATGTTATTGGAATGATTAATAAAAAAATTACAGGGAATGTCACTGGGGTATTTTGGATTAGGAATTGTTAGACAGGAGAGGCCCTGCTGCCGCTTTGTTGACTCTAGTCTGATCGCACATCCCCGTGACTTCCACGATCCAATTGGATATCTTCTCTATCAACTTTCAATGTTCTTTTATGCACCTAACATGGTGATCACAGGAAATAGGGAATCAGGTTTCCATGCCAGAGAGGGAGCGTGAGAAAGGGATCCCACATCCAAGGGAGGTCAATGGCTGAAATGTGATCGGGCGGAATTGTGGGACAAGTTATTAAAGTGGAAGGATCAAATGAAATGAGGGAACCTGCGTCAATTAAAGACAAATTTTTGAAATTTAAGTCCCTGTCACCTATGCAGAGCAGGGGTTTTTCAATGGCAAAAATGGGTTAATGTCACCCACCAATGGAACAGTCGATTTTAAGACATTTCGGTCCTTGTTAACTATGCAGAGCAGGGTTTTATTAACGACAAAACTGGGTTCATGTCACCCACCAATTGAACAGATGTTTTTTACAAAATTTAGGTCCCTGTTACCTATGCAGAGCAGGGGTTTGTATACGGCAAAAATGGTAAAATGTCACCTTAGAATGTAACAGACGCTTTTGCACCCTGCTCCCTCTTTTGCTGTTCTAGTGCCTCTGTGCAATCACCGCCTCTTCCTCCGAGCTAGACAGGTCACTCACATAACCTTGATTCCATGTAGGGTCTAGTACCTCATCATTCTCCACATCATCTTCCACCATATATTTACCCCCACCCTCCTTGTCGGTCTGCATACTGCAGAAAGCCACAGCAGTTGGCACTACAGTTGAGGATTTTTGGACCCCGGACCCGAACCCGAACATTTCAGTAAAAGTTTGGGTTCGGTGTTCGGCTATTTTATGGCGCTTTTTTAAAGGCTGCAGAGCAGCCAATCAACTAGCGTTTAACTCAGTGCCCTTAGAAGCCATCACAGCCATGCCTACTAATGGCATGGCTGTGATTGGCCAGTGCAGCATGTGACCCAGCCTCTATATAAGCTGGAGTCACGTAGTGCTGCACGTTACTCTGCTGTTACTAGTGTAGGGAGAGGATGCTGCTGCTGTGAGGGAGAGAATAGGAAAGAATCTTTAATCAGAAGTGCTTGTTAACTCAGCAATCTACCTAGATTTAGTTTTGTGGTTGTAGTGCACAATCTTTTTACCCTGCCCTGATCCCAGTGACACAGAAAAATAATCCGTCTGTTAGTTATGTGGGCGGCGGCGACCATTTTATGCAAGCTCAGTGCACCAGCACAGCATATGTGCTTTTGTGACATTCAAATACAAGCTTGAAATATTGTAATAATAATCAGAGTTTAAAAAAATACCCATTTTTGGCAATATCCTACATCTGGTGCTTTTGCAGCATTTGTCAGTGTGCAATTTAAGCTAGAATTACAGCAATAATTTTCTGGGTTTTAAAAAACACCCTTTTTGGGCAAAATACTAAATTTTACAGCCCTTGCAACATCTGTACCTGTAAAATTCAAGCTTTATATACTGCTGTCATATCATGTTATTAAAAAAAAACACCCATTTTGGGTCAAAGTACTTTATATTGCAGCCTTTGCTGCATCTGTGATTGGTAAAAACAAGCTTGAAATACTGCAATCATTTTCTGGGTTTAAAAAAAAACTAAAACATTTTTGGCAATACCCTCCATCTTGGGCCTCTGCCGCATTAGTCAGTGTGAAATTTAAGCTAAAACTATAGCTATCATTTTCTGGGTTTTAAAAAACACTTTTTGGGCAAAATATTACATTTTACAGCCCTTGCTGCATCTGTATGTGTAAAATTTAAGCGTTATATACTGCTGGCATATTCTGTTATAAAAAAAAAAACATTTTTTGGCGATTTCCCTTTGTCCTGAGAGATAATTGGATTGCTCCTCGGTTGTCTCCAGGACAGAGAGGAGGAAACCATGATGCATTGTGGGGATGTGTTGTATCTGTCCTGTGTCGCAGTCTTCCTTCTGGTCCCCTAGGGGCTTGTCAACCAGATGGGGACCTGCATAAATAGGGCGGGTAGCCCTCAATAAAGAGTTGCTGTTTTTACATTCAACATAGAGCCTTGTTTCATGTGTATGGGGATTGCTATACGCTGTATATTCTCCTGGCTATTACTACTAGCTCTTGTAAGAGCTGTTCCTGTTCCTGGTTCCTGTGGTGGTATCGGTGTCGAGCGGAGTGCTTGAAGTCCCCGGGAGGCACTGGGAGCATCCATTAACGGAGGTACCCGGTCGGGGCTGCTAGGAGATCCGTTACATAGCCCTTCCCCAGAAGTGGAAGAGATTGAGTGCACTGATGCCCAACGACTTATGTTTCAGGATGAGGACATGGAAAGACCACCGCAGCACGTCTGTGATGATGACGAAACATAGGTTCCAACTAGAGTTGAGCGGACACATGGATGTTCGGGTTCGACGGGTTCGGCCGAACTTCACAAAAAAGTTCGAGTTCGGGACCCGAACCCCATTGAAGTCAATTAGGACCCAAACTTTTGAGCACTAAAATGGCTCTAAAAATGTCATGGAAAGGGCTAGAGGGCTGCAAATGGCATCAAAATGAGGTTGGGAGCATGTCAAGTGCTCTGCAAACAAATGTGGATAGGGAAATTACTTTAAATAACATAAAACATGTAAAAATAAAAAATAATAATTTTGATCTAGAAGGACAATGTCCATATGGAGTAGGGGGTTGAGGAGGCAGTGGATGTGGTGGAGTAGGCGGAAGCGGCGGTCGAGGAGGAGGATGTAGCCTATACTGCTTTTTGGTTTAAAATTTAATTGAATTTTTGTAATTTATGGTACACACCAAAACATTGGGAAATATAACCTGTGATAACCCCCTCCTAGTCGTGCTAAACACACGTTCAGATAATACACTGGATGCAGGGCAGGCTAGCACCTCCAAGGCGTAAAGGACAAGCTCAGGCTATGTGCCCAATTTGGAGACCTAGAAGTTGCAGGGGCAGACCCATCAGTCAGTCCCAGCCTCACCATGTCGCATGTCCCAGTGATGTCCACGTTCCAATTGGATGTCTGCTCTATCAACTTTCAATGTTCTTGTCTGCGCCTATCATGTTTAACATGGTTAGCGGTAAATCAGGTTTCCACGCCGGAGAGGGAGCGTGAGAAAGGGATACCACATCCAAGGAAGGTCAATGGCTGCAATGTGATCGAGCTGAAATGCGGGACAAGTTATTAAAGCAGAAGGATCAAATGAAAGGGCCAATTAAAGACAAATTTTGCTAATTTAATTCCCTGTCACCCATGCAGAGCAGGGGGTTGTCATCGCCAGAAATGGGTTAATATCACCCACCAATGAAACAGATGATTTTTTTAAAATTTCGGTCCCTGTCACTTATGCAGAGCAGGGATTTATTCATGGCAAAAATTGTAAAATGTCACCCAAAAATATAACAGTCTATGAGCTGTGTGCTGCGATTGGCCAGCACTGCAGCAAGGGACACTCCTCCTACAAAAAATCAGTCCAATACAACAGACGGAGCTGAGACACCGGAGCCTATACCGGGCGAATGGAGCGGCGCCCAGGCATACTAGTAAGTGCAGGGGGACCCCTGGGCGCCGCTCTGCCCACAGATAGAGTTAGTTTTTAGTTTATATACTAGTGAAAGGTCCTCTTTAAACATAAGTGGTTGGGCATTGGTGCACTCAATCTCTTTCACTTCTGGGGAAGGGCTATGTGGATAGCCCTGGAAAACCCTGCTAGCAGAGTCATCAAAAAGCAGAAAATACTTCTGCATAACTTGGGGCTCAGACTGCTTGGCTGATTTTCAAGGGGGTGAGGTGAAAGACTGATGGCCATGGACTGCATGTGCTAACTCTGATCTTTCAGCATGGGACTCTGTGGGAGACAATGTGAAGGAAATGGAGGCACTGTCATCCATCCAATCTACTATCATCTGTACTTGTTCTGGCCTCACCATTCGTAGAGCCGCATTCTGCCCTATCAAATAACGCTGAAGGTTCTATTGCCTACTTGCACCTGAGGAAGGTGTTTCACTTGAGCGTGTAGCTGGCACAGATCGACCACGTCCTCTACCAGCAAAAGAAGCTCCACCAACACCAACAGCACCACGACCAGGGCCACGTCCATTATTTGACGCTCTCCTCATTCTTTACGTTCACCCACCAAACTAACAGTTGGTTTATGGCAGGCGACAATGTAACCGCCAATAGTCAACAATTAAGTTCACTGGCAGTAAGGCTGTCATATAGAGAAAAAAGTTTTTGAGGTAAGACAACAGTGTGACAGGCAAATGTTATACAATTACTTCACGGTCACAATTTTTAAAAAATTGTCAACCAACAATGTAACAGCATTAATGACTGGTTATATTGGACTGTCAGAAATGCAGCAACGGCTGCAAATGTAGTATCTAGCAGAAAATGGGTGTTTTTTTTTAAACCACAAAATAACACCAGTATTTAACTGCTGTATTGGACTGTCAGAAATGCAGCAAAGGCCGCAAATGTAGTATCTAGCACAAAATGTTTTTTTTTTTAACCACAATATAATATCAGTATTTAACGCTTGTATTGGACTGTCAGAAATGCAGCAAAGACCGCTAATCTAGTATCTAGCACAAAATGGGTGTTTTTTCCAATTTTCCAAAATTTACGAGCAGTAGTTAACGCTTGCATTGGACTGTCAGAAATGCAGCAAAGGCCGCAAATGTAGTACCTAGCAAAAAATCGGTGTATTTTTAAAACCACAATATAACAAAAGTATTTAACAGCTGTATTGGACTGTCAGAAATGTAGCAAAGTCCGCAAATGTAGTATCTAGCACAAAATGGGTGTTTAAAAAAAGATATATATATAACAGTATTTAATGGTTGTATTAGACTGTCAGAAATGCAGCAAAGTCTGCAAATGGAGTATCTAGCACAAAATGGTTTTTTTTTAATTAAAACCACAATATAACAACAGTATTTAACGGCTGTATTGGACTGTCAGAAATGTAGCAAAGTTCGCAAATGTAGTATCTAGCACAAAATGGGTGTTTAAAAAAAGATATATATAACAGTATTTAATGGTTGTATTAGACTGTCAGAAATGCAGCAAAAGCCGCAAATGTAGTATCTAGCACAAAATGGGTGTTTTTTTAAAACCACAATATAACAGCAGTATTTAACGGCTGTATTGGACTGTCAGGTACTTTATGGAAAAAAAATATGATTTTTTTCACCCACAATTAAACAGAAGGATTTAACAGATTTTCTTTCACTATCACCAATGCAGTGCAGGGCACAAATGTACTTTTTAGCAAAAAAAAATATTATTTGTCACCCCCAGAATCTAACAGATGGAATTACTTGGATTGTACTTTACAAAAAAAAAATAGGTATATGTTGCCCACTAAACTAAAAGAATAGGATAAAATTATTGTCCCTGGCAAATATGCAGTGCTGGTGCACTGAACTTGCACAAAATGGCCGCCGATGGCCACCTAACTAACAGATGGAAAAAACATAATTTTCTGTGTCACTGGGCTCAGGGTAGGGTACAAAAAGGTTGCATTGCACCGACAAAAAAATGAAAAATCACTGTAGATTGCAGAGTTAACAACACATTCTGATATCAGATAGATTCTGTCCTATTCTCTCCCTCACAACAGCAGCATCCTATCTCTACACTAGTAACAGCAGAGTGACGTTCAGTGCTACGTGACTCCAGCTTATATAGAGGCTGGGTCACATGCTGCACTTGGCCAATCACAGCCATGCCATTAGTCGGCATGGCTGCGATGGCTTTTAAGGGCTCACAAGTTAAATGCTTGTTCATTGGCTGCCCTGCAGCCTTTCAATAAGCGCCATTAAATCTCCGAACACCGAACTCGAACCCGAACTTTTACTGAAATGTTCGGGTCCGGAGTCAAAAAATCCTAAAGTTTGGTACGAACCAGAACTTTACATTTCGGGTTCAACCCTAGTGGTAACTAATCACATTTTTCCAGCTACACGTGTGAGGACTGAGGACATGGCGTAAGGAACTCTGGGAAGACGGGAGCACCCAGATTGACATGCCTGCATGCAGCCAATCAGCAGCCAGCCAGCAGGGACAGACGTGTGAAGGCACTAGGGACAGCTATTGGAAAAACGATTGTGAAAAAAAAAGACAGAAAAAACTATTTATAAGTGCAGGGAAAGGATAGGTAGTAATCGTTTCACACCATCTTAGTGCAGGGAGAGACGTCAGAAGGTGCAAGGGACATTGATGGAAAGTGATTTACAAGTGCAGGGAACGATTATTTAGGGATCCATATAGTCATTAGACAGCTCTGTCATTCCAGATTTTTGTTATTGGGCTGCAAATGTTATGTTGAAAAGACTTTAGTGGCTTATATCTTAGTATCTTTTTCAGTACTACAAGAAAAATATAAACACATTTCACTTCTGCAGCCTAATGGCGGTGGCCGTCCCTTGTTACTTAGTCCCCAGCCGCCACTATTTTTCCAGTGTACTGTCCCCGCCTTACACCAGTATATGTCCCGTAGTGTTGCGGCCCAGTGTCATAAGGAGAGAAAAGTTTTGGAAGATGGTGAAGGAGAACATAGCAGACCATGTCAGCGTCCTCAATGATCCCTCTGTGCCTTACAACTATTGGGAGTACAAGCTGGACACGTGGCACAAACTGCCGCTCTACGCCTTGGAGGTGCTGACCTGCATTTTTTCAGAGCCGGCATTTAGTGCTGCTGGGGACATAATAACTGACAAGCGCCATCCGACTGTCAACTGAAAATGCTGACAGGTTGACTCTTATCAAAATGAGCAAGGCCTGGATTGCCCCTGACTTCTCTACTCCACCAGAGGAAAGCGGCTGAACATAAAGGCACTTTAAATGTGGCTTTTATGGTGTATTGAATACACTGTATTCCCATGCACCCCTTCCACCACAAAAAAGGGTATATGGTTCAATCTTCCTTTTCTCGTCCTCATCCTCCTCCATCATATCAACATGCTTATTAGGCTGCCAATGCTCCTATAGTTTTTGACGGTAAGCTCAGCAGCAGAACCTCACCCTTAATGTTTTAGAGGGTCACTAGCAGGCCCTCACCCCTAATGTTTTAGAGCAAATCCTGCACTTGTGGCCCATTGCTAATGGCTGTGGGCATTTCCACTGTATGCATTTTTGCTGGGGATTGCCATTAGCAACAGGCCACAAGTGCAGGATTTGTTCCCCGGTATATACATGCACAACCGCATATGGGTTTGAGCACTTTCTGCCTGTTTAACACCATGCCATTTTTTCAGTTTGTTTGCAAATAGAGATGCCTGGAGGTGTAAAAACTCGAATTTAAATGTGCCTGTTTTCCATCTATAGGCCACATTTAGGTGCTCCTGTGAGGCCTGGGCCATATCAGCCAGTCTTGAGAGGGACTCGTAGACTCCTCCCTCCTCCTATTGCTAGCATGGCTACATGCTGGAGGTAACTGGTAAGTTGTCTGTGAGTCGGACCTCACGCTCCTGTAATTCGCCCACTGGCCCCTGGTATTGCCCAGACGGCACAGGTAGGTGAGTGTTAGGATCAGAGCTACTTGAGAAACCTTGGCGCGGTGCTCGGGCTGAGACATGTCCTCCATAGTAGGATATGTTGGCTAATCTCTCAATTTTAACATCAATTTGAGGGTTTAGTAAGACTGCAGAGTGCACCTGTCTTTGCAATTATTATTATATTGTTATATTAGTTATCACATCCACATAATTGCTATATTGTGTAGGATGTTTATTGTGGTACTTGTGGTCCGCTTCGGCATCCTCCACTGTATGCATTTTTGCTGGGGATCGCCATTAGCAACGGGCCACAAGTGCAGGATTTGCTCCCCTGTATATACATGCACAACTGCATATGGGTTTGAGCTCTTTCTGCCTGTTTAACACCATTCAATTTTTTCCGTTTGTTAGTCCAAGATACATCCAGACATCCTCCCTATGCTGTTCCCAAACCATTTCAGTGGTGTTTCCATCAATTTCTGACCTTTTCTTATGAACAAGATGTAACGCACCTAGTTGATCAGTTAGGATCTCAACTGCAGGAAGCAATGGACATCCACTATTATCCCACCACCCTTGTGTTTGGCTGTGGGATTCGCGGTTACTCAGTATGTACCCCAGGCGTCACTCTCAGTCTTAGGCGGAGAGTTTGGGGTAACAAAATCATTTACCGCTATCTATCTAATTAGTTTTACTGATGGTAAGGAGGGACTCTCAGAATTACAGGAGTCACGAGTTAGTATAAGCTTGTGCAACGTTCAGAGTTAGCATCTAGTATGCAATAGCTTCAGAGTTAGTATATAGCATGTCCTCAGTTTAGCATATAGTATGCCATAGGTTCAAGGTTAGTATATAGCATGTCCTCAGTTTAGTATATAGTATGCCATAGGTTCATAGTTAGTATAGCATGTCCATAGTTTAGTATACACTATGCAGTAGGTTCAGAGTTAGTATAGCATGTCCACAGTTTGATATATACTATGCAGTAGGTTCAGAGTTAGTATAGCATGTCCACAGTTTGGTATATACTATGCAGTAGGTTCAGAGTTAGTATAGCATGTCCACAGTTTGGTATATACTATGCAGTAGGTTCAGAGTTAGTATAGCATGTCCACAGTTTAGTATATACTATGCAGTAGGTTCAGAGTTAGTATAGCATGTCCACAGTTTGGTATATACTATGCAGTAGGTTCACCCTGAGTTCCAGGACATTAATCAGAGCAGGTAACAGGCATATACTTGCGGTTAGTTGGTCCTGGCTAGAAAGCCAGTGGCAAGAAGGTAGACAGTCCTTCACAATGTAGTTAGGCATCCAGGTTTGGATATGTGGACAGAGTCCTCAGATACAATGGAGCTAGCAGGGTGCGCACTCCATTAGTGGAACACCATGCTTAGCACCTGTCTTCAATATAAGGGCTGAATGGTAAGTGGGCGGAGTCACAGAAGGCCCGGCGGCCACTGCGTTCCACGCTGGAGCGCAAGCCAGCGTAACAACACAGGCGGTCGCTGTGTTCCACGCTGGAACGCAAGCCAGCGTATCATCGCAGACGGCCGGTGCGTTCCACGCTGGAGCACAAGCCAGCGTATCGTCACAGGGAGCCGCTGCGGTCCAGGCTGTATTGTTACAGTACCCCCCCTTTAAGGAACCCCTCCGGGGTACCCCGCTAGGAGAGGGTCGGTTGGGAAATCTTCTATGGAACAATCTTTGGAGTCTGGGAGCATGAACGTTTTGCACATCTTCCCAAGAGTCATCCTGGGGACCATACCCCTTCCATCTGACGAGATACTGGATCTTCCCCCGTCTTCTTCTGGAATCAATGAGCTGCTAAACTTCAAATTCTTCTTCTCCTTGGACCTCTATCGGAGGCAAGGGTCGAGGGTCATTTGATGGGAACGGTCTAGGTCTAAACGGCTTCAGTAGTGACACGTGGAATGTGGGATGTACCTGTAATCGAGGAGGAAGGGTGAGTCTCACCGTGTTGGGGTTAATAATCCTTTCTATCGGAAAAGGACCCAGGAATTGTCTTCCCAATTTCTTGGAAGGTACCCCCAACCGAAGGTTTTTTGTTGATAACCAAACCGAGTCCCCGACCTGGTAGGGAGGACTTTCTCTCCTACGACGGTCGTAGTAACGCTTCTGTCTTTCTTTTGCCCGTTGAAGGTTGTCTTTTAGAGTCTTAAGGGTAGTTTGCAAAGTGGTCAGATAATCGTCTGTGGCTGGAACGTTTGTGGGAAGGCTGGTTTGAGGAAGAAACCTAGGGTGAAATCCGTAATTAGCAAAGAATGGAGTATGTAATGTGGAGGAATTCGTAGTATTATTATAGGCAAATTCAGCGAGAGGAAGTAGGCCGTCCCAGTCATCCTGGAGAAATGAGCAGTGACATCTGAGAAACTGTTCCAGACACTGATTCACCCTTTCAGTCTGCCCATTAGTTTGGGGGTGATAGGCGGTAGACATTCTGTGGTCGATTTGAAGTCTGGAACAAAGTGCTCTCCAGAATTTGGATACGAATTGCGAACCCCTGTCTGATATGACCTGGCTAGGAATTCCATGTAACTTAATAATATTAGACAGGAATACCACGGCCGTGTCCTTGGAGGAGGGTAACTTCTTGAGGGGCATGAAGTGTGCCATTTTAGTCAGCAAATCCACTACCACCATGATGGTGTTGTTTCCTCTGGAAAGGGGAAGTTCAACTATGAAATCCATCGAGACCCATTCCCAGGGTCTGTTGGCGATGGGAAGACTCATTAGGAGACCATAAGGTCGGTTCCTGTCAGTTTTACATGAGGCACAGGTCTCGCACGTGGAAACGTATTCCTCAATTTGTTTGGTCATCTTTGGCCACCAGAAGTTCCTGCGTATCAGGGTTGTGGTTTTAGCAATGCCGGGATGTCCCGCAAGGGGTAAATCATGGCAAAGTTTGATCACCTGATTGGTGAGGGAGGGTGGTATATACAGTTGGCTGTCCTTGTAAAGGAGACCCTGTTGATTCTGCGAAAGACCAGGGGGGGTATTAGCATGGTCATTAATTAGAGCATCCTTGAGCTGGGTTTCCAACGTTATGGTGGCAAGGACGAGTTTCTTCGGTGGAATGATCCATGTGGGGGCCGTGTCTGAGGTGCGAATTTCAGCCAGTCGTGACAAGGCGTCGGCCTTCCCATTTTTTGAGCCTGGATGGTATGTAATTTGGAAGTTAAACCTGTCAAAAAAAAAATCCACCGTACTTGACGGCCTGATAATGTTTTATTGGTTTTCAGGTATTGTAGATTACGGTGATCCGTATAAATTGTGATGGGGTGTATTGATCCTTCTAGTAAATGCCTCCAATTTTCCAGGGAGCATTTTATGGCCAGGAGTTCCTTTTCGCCTATGGGGTAATTGAATTCGGCGGTATTTAGCATCCGGGAGTAGAACCCGATAGGATGTAACGGAGTTGAAAAAGAGCTTCGCTGGGACAGAACAGCTCCTATGGCTGCCTGGGATGCATCTACTTCCAGCACGTAGCGATGGTTCGGATTTGGGAGAGTCAGTATCGGTGCCGTAGTGAACCTGTTCTTTAATAACTCAAACGCTGATTGGGCGTCCTTGCACCAAACAAAATTCGTGTTGACACTAGTTAAACGGGTTAGTGGCTTAGTGGTAGCGGAGAAATCCTTAATAAATTTCCTGTAGAAGTTTGAGAACCCCAGGAACCGTTGAAGAGCTTTCCTGGAATCCGGAATCGGCCAATTTTGGATGCAAGTGATTTT
Source organism: Bufo gargarizans (assembly GCF_014858855.1). Taxonomy (NCBI): domain Eukaryota; kingdom Metazoa; phylum Chordata; class Amphibia; order Anura; family Bufonidae; genus Bufo; species Bufo gargarizans. The sequence continues at coordinate 41,115,610 of NC_058084.1, forward strand.
TGAGGGATCCATCTGGATACCTTTGGGTGAAATTATGTATCCGTTGAAGGGAAGAGAGGTAGTCTCGAATACACATTTTTCCTGTTTGATGTATAAACGATGAACACTTAACCTTGCGAGAACCCAACGGACATGTTTCCTGTGATCGTGTAAGTTATCGGAATACATTAGTATATAATCAAGATAGATAATTACACATACGTCCAGTAGATCCCTAAAGATGTCGTTAATAAAATTTTGGAATGTGGCAGGGGCATTGCACAACCCGAAGGGCATCACTGTATACTCGAAGAGTCCATACCGAGTGCGGAAAGCTGTCTTCCATTCATCCCCTTTTCTGATCCTAATTAAGTTGTATGCGCCTCTCAAATCCAGCTTGGTGTAGATTGTTCTGGTTGTGCCAATGGATAAATTCTACCCGTGGGTATCTCACAACCCGGCAGCAAGTCTATGGGGCAATCGTAAGATCTATGGGGCGGAAGAGATTCCGCCTTCTTTGCGCTGAACACCTCAGCAAAGTCTGCGTATTGACTGGGGACCTGGTTCACTCCCACGTGCATGAGAGATTTAAGGGGAAAACAGGTCTCCATACAATAAGGTGACGTGAACTGAACTCTCCCCTGTTTCCATAGGAGGGTTGGTTGGTGTATTTGCAACCATGGCAACCCAAGAATCACGGGAAACAATGGAGAGTGTATGATATCAAGGGATAAGAATTCTGTGTGGTTATTTTCACATGTCACCATGAGGGGTTGAGTCTGACTGTGGATAGAACTAGAAGTGGTACCGTCAATGAAACTCACGGATATCGGAACGTTTTTTCTCATGTGGGGAATTTTATTTCGCTCAACCAGATGCGTGTCGATAAAATTCCCGAAGCTCCCGTGTCCACCATGGCTTCAACGGTAATCCGGTTTTGGTCCCACTGTAAGGTGAGAGACGTGTAAATGTAACCACCAGTACTATTTTTTGTACTGCCTATGGTACAAGACGTGCCGCTCTTACCTTCGCACTTCTTACGTATCGCGGGACATCCGTCAACGGTATGGTCAGCAGACGCACAGTATAGACAGAGCTTGAGGTTACGTCTCCGGGCTTTCTCTCTCTCGGTCAGAGGTCCTCGGATCGCCCCAATCTCCATCATCTCTACAGCAGGACCCTGGCAGAACGGTCTTGGGTTGGGTGTGAAGCCTGAGACTCTCTCGGCTCTGCGTTCCCTCAGCCATCTGTCAATGGTGGTGGCCTTCTGCATCAAGGCATTAAGTGTAAGTGGTAATTCTCCTCGGGCTAATTCGTCCTTCAGGGCCTCAGAAAGACCTAGGCGGAACTGATTCCTGAGCGTGATATCATTCCATTCAGTCTCCCGGGCCCAGCGAGTGTATTCCGCAATAAAGTCCTCTACAGGTCGTTTCCCTTGTTTAAGGCTGCGTATAGCGGTCTCAGCGGTCAGCTGTTTACTATGGTCCTCGTAGAGAAGGGCCATTTTTTCAAGGAACAGAGGAAAGGATTCCAGGACTGGGTCTTCTTTTTCTAAATAAGTATTGGCCCATGCTCTGGGCTCCCCCCTGAGGTATGAGATCATGGTAAGTACTTTTGATCTGTCAGTTGGGTATGTCCGGGGCTGCATCTCAAACATTAATTTGCATGCGTTCAGGAAATCCCTGAACTGCCTTCGGTCACCCGAGAATAACTCAGGTGGGCTTACTTTGGGTTCAGGTCCATCACGGTGGTGTCCTGGCCCCTGAGTGACAAGTTGCCGTAGTGCCTGGTTTTCTAGCTGGAGATGTTGTACAGTCACATTGAGGGTCTCCACCCTCTTAGTGAGGGTGACGAGGTGACCTGCAACCTCCGCTGGATCCATCTTGGTTCCACTAATATGTACCGCACCTAGTTGATCAGTTAGGATCTCAACTGCGGAAGCAATGGACATCCACTATTATCCCACCACCCTTGTGTTTGGCTGTGGGATTTGCGGTTACTCAGTATGTACCCCAGGCTTCACTCTCAGTCTTAGGCGGAGAGTTTGGGGTAACAAAATCATTTACCGCTATCTATCTAATTCGTTTTACTGATGGTAAGGAGGGACTCTCAGAATTACAGGAGTCACGAGTTAGTATAAGCTTGTGCAACGTTCAGAGTTAGCATCTAGTATGCAATAGCTTCAGAGTTAGTATATAGCATGTCCTCAGTTTAGCATATAGTATGCCATAGGTTCAAGGTTAGTATATAGCATGTCCTCAGTTTAGTATATAGTATGCCATAGGTTCAGAGTTAGTATAGCATGTCCATAGTTTAGTATACACTATGCAGTAGGTTCAGAGTTAGTATAGCATGTCCACAGTTTGATATATACTATGCAGTAGGTTCAGAGTTTGTATAGCATGTCCACAGTTTGGTATATACTATGCAGTAGGTTCAGAGTTAGTATAGCATGTCCACAGTTTGGTATATACTATGCAGTAGGTTCAGAGTTAGTATAGCATGTCCACAGTTTGGTATATACTATGCAGTAGGTTCAGAGTTAGTATAGCATGTCCACAGTTTAGTATATACTATGCAGTAGGTTCAGAGTTAGTATAGCATGTCCACAGTTTGGTATATACTATGCAGTAGGTTCACTCTGAGTTCCAGGACATTAATCAGAGCAGGTAACAGGCATATACTTGCGGTTAGTTGGTCCTGGCTAGAAAGCCAGTGGCAAGAAGGTAGACAGTCCTTCACGATGTAGTTAGGCATCCAGGTTTGGATATGTGGACAGAGTCCTCAGATACAATGGAGCTAGCAGGGTGCACACTCCATTAGTGGAACACCCTGCTTTGCACCTGTCTTCAATATAAGGGCTGAATGGTAAGTGGGCGGAGTCACAGAAGGCCCGGCGGCCACTGCGTTCCACGCTGGAGCGCAAGCCAGCGTAACAACACAGGCGGTCGCTGCGTTCCACGCTGCAACGCAAGTCAGCGTATCATCGCAGACGGCCGGTGTGTTCCACGCTGGAGCGCAAGCCAGCGTATCGTCACAGGGAGCTGCTGCGGTCCAGGCTGTATTGTTACACAAGACACCCTCCTATCTTCAGAGCAGGGGGTGCCTGGTTTAATGCTCGGGTTCTCCCATTGACTTCCATTGTGCTCCCAAGTGTTCTACTCGAGCACAAGAGCACTTTTGCGCTCGATCAACACTAATTCTCAGTTCACGTCGGTGGCGGGTATATGTGTTGAAAGCGTTTAGTGGCCTATTTCAGTACAAACAGAAAAATACATTCTCAGTTCACGTTGGCAGTTATATGTGTTGAAAGCATGGCTGGGATTTAGCAGGGTGGCAGCAGTCAGAGGTCGGGAGCCAAACGTTCCTGGGGTAGAGCACCTGCTTTGCAGAAGCCTATCTACCGGGAAGTAGTGGTGCAGGGGTTTACAGAAGTAGCGGCGGTAGCAGTCAGTCAGTGTGGTGGTTATATGTGGTAAAATCTTTATTTAAGTATTTCGGTCGAAAAACAAAATGTATTGAGCGTTTAGAGCTGCGGTTATACGCAGTTAAATCTCCATATTGTCTCCATGATAAATCTGCAGGGTGGGGACCCTGTGTGGCTTCTACGTACTTTCAAAATAATTCTTCAGTGGAGCGAATAGATGCTGGATGACCTTCCCAGGAGCTGCTTTCGGGAGCAGCGGTTAATTTCTGAGCCATCCATATAGTGCGGGGGGAATCCAAAGACCCTTTCCATCTCTGTGCTCCTTTATATGTGGTAAAATGTTTATTGAAGTATTTTGGTGTAAAAAGAAATTTTATTCAGCATTCAGAGCTGCACTTATATGCGTTAAAATATGTTGTGAATTATTTTGGTGGAAAAACTAATTTCATTCAGCGTTCAGCGCTGCAGTTATATGTGGTAAAATCTTTTGTGAATTATTTCGGTGGAAAAACAAATTTCCACCTCCTCCATTAACTTCCTCCTCTCTTCATTCTCATCCTCAACACACACACTGACTTGCCCCCCCTCCCAGCTATATATATGCCAGCACCACCTAGGGGTGAATAAAGGTAAATTACACAGCCAAGCCTGTTAAAAGGAATTACAGCCTGATACCATAATACATTTGATATGACATTTAGCAAGTGGACACATATAGCACATAGTGGGACACTGCATCAAGATGAATCAGGCGTGGATCAGCCAGGATTTCCACACACCAATGCCTGATGCATCAGACTAGATCATCCATGGTGCCACACCAACAATTTGACAAAAGAGACCGGTTTCTTCTGGCTACCTGCCTCAGCTACTATTCTGATGCTGTTAAACGTCTACTGCCACACATCTGATGCCAAGTGCTCCTTATTTCACCCACCGTCTTCAGCAGGTACTGGTATTGCCACCAACCTCCACAGTATGTCACCTTGCCACTTTGTGGCCTCCTGATGCTGCTGCCACCTCTAGACTTGGTCATTGTGCCACTCTGTGGTCTCCTCATGCTGCTGAAATCTCCAGACTCTGTCATTGTGCCACTCTGTGGCCTACTCCTGATGCTGCCGCCACCTCCAGACTTTGCCATTGTGCCACTCTCTGGTCTCCTCATGCTTCTTCTACCTCCAGACTCTGTAATTGTGCCACTCTGTGACCTCGTGTTGATGCTAACAAAACTTAAGGGAAGTCACGGCAATCTCAATCTTGAATCAAAACTTAGTGTTTAATCACACCGAAAAATACAGCAACGTTTCAACACAAAGGTCTTTCTCAAGCTACATATGTATTTTGATTCAAGATTGAGAGTGACGTGACTTCCCTGAAGTTTTCTCTACATTTGAGAGGTCCCTGAGGCCGGGACCTAATGCCACGAGCACCGCTGCCATATCACTGACTATTTGTTCCAGTAAGTAGTGCTGTACTATTCCTTTTCTATGTTCCTCATCTTGATGCTGCCTCCACCTCCAGACTCGGTCATTGTACTACTCTGTGGCCTACTCATGCTGCTGCCAACTCCAGACTCTGTCATTGTGCCACTCTGTGGCCTCATCCTGATGATGCTGCTGCCGCCACCTCCAGCCTCGGTCATTGTGCCACTCTGTGGCCTACTCATGCTGCTGCCACCTCCACACTCTGTCATTGTGCTACTCTGTGGCCTACTCCTGATGCCTCCACCTCCAAACTCTGTAATTGCACCATTTGGTGGCCTTCTCGAAATGCAGCTTCTGCTGCCACCTACAGACTCTGTCATTGTGCCACTCTGTGGCCTCCTCCTGATGCTGCTGCTGCTGCCGCCACCTCCAGACTCTGCCATTGTGCCACTCGGTGGCCTCCTCATACTGCTTCGACCTCCAGACCCTGTCATTGGGCCTCTCTGTGGTCTCCTTATGCTGCTTTCATCTCACCACAATGTCATAGGTCCACTCTGTGGCCTTCCCATGCTGTTCCCACCCTCCCTACTTCATGACTGGTCCACTATTTTGGCTTTGGCCTGGCTGACATCATCATTTATTTGACATGTCTTCTGATCTGTCAGAAGGAAGGAAAAATGAGACGCACAACGGATCCAGTCTGTGTAGCAGCTTTAAGGCCTGTATGGTCAATTCAGAATTGGCTTATAATTTGGTAGCCAAAAGCAGGAGTGGGTAGAAAACACAGAAGACATGCAAATATTCCATTCAGGTGTAATACTGATGGATTATTGAGCAAATGCCGACCGAGTGAAGGCATATGCTTCACAGACAGGATCCCTTTTTTTCTGGGGAATTGTTCAGTGACGTCAACACAAACTTACTGCTGACACCCTCTTCACTCTGTTGGGGGGGCTCTACTTGTATACGTGTTTAATAGAACAGGTTCTCTAGACATCTATGTAAAATCAGCTTATGACGGTGTAAAAGGAGTGTGCTTCTTCTTGATGCTAACATCTACCTGTAAGGCTGAGTTGATACTTGAGTGATTTGGTCAGTTTTGGCCTTGTGACCGTCCAAATAAGTGAAGTGTGCAGTGATTGTAAGAGCGACACCTGTCATCTGCATGTCATACTGACTCACAGTATTATTTCACTACCAAAGCAGAATACCTATGTGTGTTACTGCAAGACACAGTGTTCTACACCTATTATAAAGGCTCTCATCAGCCAGGAAATAGCCTTTTTTTTTTACGCAATTCACCGCAAATAAATTTGGATTGAAGCTAAAAAAAAATTAAATTTGGCAAACCGGACAAATCCATTTTTTTTAATCTCTAATTACTACAGTCAAAATGACAAACAGAGGCTGGATTATACTAGAGGTGACATGGGGAGGAAAAAAAAAAAGAACATGGTTAGCCTGGCATCGGGTGGCTCGGAAATAATTCATAGAGTTTTCTTTAATTCAAATATCTCTCTCATGTAGAAGTAGGGATTCAAATGACAGCTTGCTTTGTGCTTCTTTAATATTTTAGCATGTAATTCAAATTTTAAAGAAGGCTAAATGCTTAATCGTTCATCCATTCTTTTTAATGCTTAATTATGTTTATCATCTAATTTTCCAATGCTAGGGGCATATAGATTTTGTCTGTTTCATATATTTTTGGTAATAAATTGTGTTCTTATTATAAAAAACACACTTGGGGATTCAACTAAGCAAAATTCACAAGAATCTCATGCTCAAATTGTGCCTAAGCAGTAATTGTAATAGTAGAACACCCATCAAATTTATAAAATGTTTTAGACAAGTTGGGGTAAATTGTCTCAAAGGGGAGTTTTGAAGTACATTTTTCTTGAGTCTGTATTGCAGTAACAAATCACAGAACACATATAAAAAAAGGCACACCAGGTAAACAATAATTAAAATACCACAAATGTATTAGTACCATCAGTGATAAAACCAAAAGGTTAAAATACACACAATTCCATTGATGATTCATAAAAATAAATAAAAAATCCCTCAATAACACACCATCTGCATATGAGGCTGAATTAGAAAAAAAAACAACTCATAGAATGCTAATACCAGCAAAGTTCCTAGTGCAAAAATGTGCTAAAGAAACCAGTGAGATAACAATGTGAAATCACTAATAAGAAATATTTACCATTGTTAATATTGGAGTTTACCAAAATATGACATGTAGACCTGTAACATAAAAGCATTAAAGGGGTTGTAAGGATTCAGAGCTTAACTCGGACACAACCCCATCTCTTCTCATTTACCATGAAAGGGTAAAGCATCTGAGCTTTTAATGCTCCAATACTCCCCCTTGTGTTGCACTGAATCGTGCAGGGCAAGGGCTGTTTGCTTACTTTTCGACAATGCTAGGCGGAGGCTTCTGCCTAGCAGTGTTCCCAGTGACATCACCAGCTGGGTGGTCTTTAGCACTGCCTTAGCCTGTAAAAACAGGCTAGGGTACCCCTAATGCCCGCTCATTAGTGCCCATGATATCACTGTGCTCACTGCTAGGAGGAAGCCTGCGCCTAGCTTACCTATGGAGATCCCGGTACATCGCTTAATTTCCTGGGCGATTTAGTGCAGGGCAAGGGGGAGCATCGGAAAGTAAAAAGCTACAATGCTCCACTCATTCATGGTGAATGAGAGCAGATGGTGTTGTGTCCGGGTTCAGCTCTTAACCTGGACAAACCCCTTTAAGCATAAGTAAATCATATAATGTATGAACAAGAAAAATGGAAAGAAGCCTCACATACAGTAAATATGTTATGATATTACTGTTTTATAAGAAGTACCCAAGGTGTTTAAATATATTTGTATTGTCCACTGTTCATTAATTTAACATTATTGTACATCTTTAAACAAGATGGTATTCCACTTTTTGTGTGCCACCCCTTTTTTACTTGAATAAGATTGGCCATTTTTTGCAACTTTTTTAAAAGTTTTAGTTAATAAATTTGACTTGCACATAATTAACATAGCTAAACATATAGTCAATAGTGATGAGCGGCAGGGGTCATATTCGAATTCACAATATTTAGCAAAAATTTTGTAGAATATTTGCGAATTCGAATATTCGTTATATATTACGATTTTTTACTCGAAAAATCGACAAGGTAATGATCGCGTAATATGCAAATTTCCGTAAAGCTAATTTTTAGCTAAAATTTTTCAATTGCTGAGTAAATTTTTTTTCTAATCTGAACTTCAGATGAGAAAAAAATTACAACTATTAGACAAAGAAGATTATAGCACTATATTAGCTAAATTGCTCTATATTCATTTTTTTTTTCAAATATTCGCTATATTACGAATATTCGAAAAAACTAAGATATTCAATATAGTGCTATATATTAGTTTTTTTGACTATTCATAATTTTTCCCATTTAACATCATGATTCCTCCTTGCTTCTTGCTTGTAGGCCAATCATTGGCCCACAAACAAGAAGCAGGGAGGAATCATGTTTTTACTCGGCAATTGAAAAATTTGCATTAATGAAAATTTGCATTACAAAAATTTGCAACAAAAAAATCTCTAATATTTAAAATTACGAATATATATCACTATATTCTAAATATTCGCGAATTTTCGAACTACCTATATTTGCGATAAAAATTTGCAATTCAAATATTCGTGATCAACACTAATAGTCAAGGCCAAATATATTTAGACAGTGACACAATTTTTTTATTTTTTTTAACCTGTTTCAAGTTATAGTTATATAATGGACATAAAGTCCAGACTTTTAGATTTCATTTGAGGGTATCCACATAAAAATTGTATGAAGGGTTTAGGAGTTTCAGCTCCTTTACATGTGGCACCCTGTTTTTAAAGGGACCTAAATTTTTGCACAATTGACTCAAAGGCTGTTTCTTGGGCACGTGTGGGTAATTCCTTCATTATTTCATTCTCAATTGGTGGTGCTTGCATTTTAAAGATTTTGCTGAGAAGTAAACATGCAGTCAAAGGAGTTCTCCATGCAGGTGAAACAAGCCATCCTTAAACTGCGAAAACAGAAAAACCCATCCGAGAAATTGCTACACTATTAGGAGTGGCAAAATCTATATTTTGGTACATCCGGAGAAGGAAAGAAAGCATTGGTGACCTCAACAATGCAAAAAGACCTGGACGCCCACAGAAGACAACAGCGGTGGATGATTGCAGAATAATTACCATTGTGAAGAGAAACCCCTTCACAATAGCCAAGCAATTGAACAACACTCTCCAGGATATAGGTGTATCAATATCCAAATCTACCATAAAGAGAAGACTGCATGAAAGTAAATACAGAGGGTTCACTGCACGGTGCAAGCCTCTCATACGCCTCAATAATAAGAAGGCTAATTTGGACTTTACTAAAAAAAAACATGTTAAAAAAGCGCGAATATTCTAAAAGCGAATTTTAATCTCGAATATCGGCACTTCGAGAGTTTGCAAAAAAGAACATGTCCTATTCTTGTCCACAATTGCAGACAAGATTAGGCATATTCTATTATAGTGCCGGCGATGTGCGGTCCTCAAAATGCGAAACGCACATTGCCGTTGTCCATAGAGCCGCAAAACACACACGGATGTGTGAATGGACCCTAATGTGAGATCTAATATATCACTGTCTGCATCTTGTTAAACCGCTGACACATTCACAGTTAATCTTTTAATTTATACCTAGAATTACTGTGCCTCAGTGTTAAAGTGCGGTCTAATATATTGCCATCTGCATCTTGTTCAACTGCCGCCATATTTGCAGTTGATATGTTAATTTCTATATAGAGTTACTGTGCCTCAGTAATAAAGTGTGGTTTATCCAACTGGTGTAAAGTGGAATTGACTTAGTTGCCAATAGCAACCAATCAGATTCCACATTTTATTTTTCACGGCACCTTTTGAAAATGAAAGGTGGAATCTGATTGGTTGCTATGGGCAACTAAGCTAATTCCACTTTACATCAGTTTGATAAATGACCCCCGATGTATATATGTGCACTATACAAAGGGACATAGGGCCTCAAAGCTAAACATAAAGTGGGCCCTCCTGCCCTCCCCCATCTTCCAATACACATGGGTCAAACATTTACAGGCAACACAAAGCACAATTAAACAGATTGTTTTATGAAGCGTAATACATTTTAATTTAACAATTGTTTCTCTTGGCCTCATCTATTGAATCCAAATTCTAAGTTTGAAAATGTGGAACAGGTGCGTAAAAATCAGGGCTGTGGAGTCGGAGTCGAGGAGTCGGAGGCAATTTTAGGTACCTGGAGTCGGAGTCGGCAAAAAATGAACTGACTCCGACTCCTACAAAATTTAAATTGGAATAAAAAAAAAAGCAAGTTTAAATGTCCCAATTCACAAAAAGTTATAATTAATTACCGTATTTATCGCCCTATATATATATTTTTTTTTGGAGGAGGAAAATAAGAAAAAAAAATTTGAACTAAAAGGTGTGCTTTTGGTGGGTTTTGAACTAATGGTGGTCTGTGGATGGCACTGTTATGGGGGCATCTGTGGAAGGCACTGTTATGGGGGGCATCTGTGGATGGCACTGTTATGTGGGATCATTGTGGGGGCATCTGTGGATTGCACTGTTATGGGGGCATCTGTGGATGACACATATATAGCATCTTATCTTATATGTCATCCACAAATCCCCCATAACAGTGTCATCCACAGAACCCCCACTAACTTTTTGGCAGTCAGGAGGACAGGCGGGTGCTCGCAGCATAGCTCACTACGTCACGCGCCTGCACCGCCTGCTTCATTCATAAAGTGGGCGGATCAGGCGTGACGTAGTGAGCTACGCTACGAGCGCCCGCCCTGGCCTCCTGACTGCCAAGAAGTTAGTAGTAAGTAGTACAGCGCTAGATTTAAGATGATTGGAATACTTTAACAATACCCACAACTTAGATATGATTACCGTATACTACAGTGAGCGGGGCCCGGTGTAGTAGAATACAGTGACATCACCGGGCCCTGCTGCCATTACAGAAACAGATGCCGGCCCCCAGCCCCTCCTCCCGCTCAGCCTATTCACCGGACGGTCGCAGCATTCGCCCCATAAGAAGCACTGCTATTTTTCCGCCACTTTTGGAGGGAAAAAGTGCATCTTATAGGGCAAAAAATACGGTACTTCTCTACTGTAAGAATAAAGACCAATGCATGCAGTGCGTCACGTTACCGCAAAACGAACAAGTTAAGTGACCGTGAAGAAGAATGGTTTTCATATGCTTCACTATATGGCACGCAATGCACAGTTAAGGAGCGGCAATACTTATACTTTCCATTGTGTTGTGTTCCGCTGTTACAGGGAACGCAACGCCCATGGTTAACCTAGCCTCTCACTGATAACTGACTAGACATTTGTTTAAGTGAAGGGAATGGATAGTCAATAGTTCAAGACTGACGCTGTAAACCATTTGAAAAACTGCTGTCATTCAGCTAAGGCTATAAAAACTTGTAAACTCAGATTGTTAGCTTAAACTTTAAACATGACTATGGGATTCTACTAGGGAAATCATGTTTTAAAATAAATGCCCCTTCCCCTGCCCCTTCCTGGATCTTCCCACTGCCCTATCATCAGCAGAAGATCAGCACACAAAGGAGAAGGCAGCAGCTTCCTAGCCAGTAGTTCTGTGGTAATGACATGTATGTTGCCTTTCTTTCCTTCAAGGAATGTATAAAATACATTTGCATATTAAATACAGAGGAGTCGGACTCGGGGAGTCTGAGTCGAAAGTACCAAAAACTGAGGAGTCGGAGTTAGGAGCATTTATCTACCGACTCCACAGCCCTGGTAAAAATATGGCTTTCATTATGAACAGAATATTTCACAATGTATTTACACCAGACTAGCATAAATACATTGATCTCTCCAATACAGCTCTACATCAATACTTACCTTTAGATAATATATGACAATAATGGTTGCCTGGAACAACCACAGGGGGAAGGGGGGCTCAATGCATAAAAGTTGATCCAGTTAGCATTTTCTGCAATGGAAGCTGTACCAATAACATCTTACCTGAGCTTTCCAGGGTGGTAGCTACATGGAAATGCAGTGTTTTCATGTAGGGAAGTAAAGAAGGAGTTCAGTGCTGGAACCCACTTCCTCGGTGCCCAACAGCAGCCATGTGGTTGGCCTCCATTGAAAGTATGCCACTGGCTGTATGGTGTAGATGTGATTTTGCACTGATTGTGCATCTTTTATCTCTGGGTTGCTGGGCCAAAATATATGGAGGCACTTCCATGTCTTGTTAAGGTGTTTTACAGTAAGAGTAACAGTTTTTTTTAGCTATCAGCTAACAAGAGTTAATGCTAAGGTTTGCCTAGGCTCAGCAAGAGCCTGACACCGACATAGATAGGTGAATTGTGATGCTGTAATTCTGAGCCACAACATTGATAGAAGGAACAAAGAAGAATTGATAAAATAGTGAGTTGTGGTGCCAAGGGGCTGAGTGCTTATAATTTGTAGGTGGCAGGGGTGGATTGGCCATTGACCTTACAGGGAAATTTCCTGGTGGGCCGATGCCCAGGGGGCCGCCCAGACCCTCCTCACAGCCGGCCAGTGGAAATTTTTGGGGATGTATTTCTGCTGCTGGCGGCAGTATTTTAAGATGGACTGTGATACTTGGCTCTGTTGAGGTGGTATAATGTGCCACAATATGGTATTGCTGGCTCTGCGTTCCATCAATTTGGACCTGACTACAAAACGGGGCCACATTTAGTATTTTTTCCAGGGCCACTTTAAGTTCCCAGTCCTCCCCTGGTAGGTGGTGCCAGGTACACATATAATTGACCAAAGTTTATTGGTAGGACTACAGCTTTTCTTCTGCAGGTGCATCAGAGAGCTGAACACAGGAGCCAATAGTTCCTTGTTCCACAGGCTGTAGGCCAAAGTGACTTGTTCGTTGCAAGAGAAGCAGTAGGCTGGAGACTGGAGTGTGTGACACAGGGCCTCTGGAGACATTGACTAGTTGTTTAGCTGGAATGCTCTTGGGAGACTCAAGATTAGAAGTGTTAACAAAATATTAGCAAAGTCTGGACATCATAACTAGAAGCAGATCAGGAGAGCTGACTGAGGGAAAAGTTGCTACTTTAGAATAGTAGGCTAGGAGAGTCTTAGCCATGGAGAAGTATAGCTTGCAACATTTAGTGTGGGCTACCTCTGATGCAGCATTGGCTAAGCCTGCATAGGGATCAGTTCTGGGAAGTATATAGGAGATAAATCAACCTGGAGGGAGCCAAGGCGGGTTAGGTGGGGCCAGACTGAAACCCACGGCAGACTACAACTGAATCTGGTAGGACTGTGAGACTGAAAGTGATTGTGATTAGAGATTAGCGAATTTACGCTTATGAAATTCGTTCACACTTCGTTTGTTGGTAAAAGGTGAATTGCGTTATGGATTCCGTTACCACGGACCATAACGCAATTCTATGACGAAATGCAGAACAGAATGCCTTTAGAGGCATTCCGTTATTCATTCCGTCATAATAGAAGTCTATGGGCTGCAAAACGGATCTGTCCCATTTCCGTTATGCAGGAGAGGACTCTAAAGGCATTCTGTTATACATTCCGTCATATAATTGCGCTATGGTCCGTGGTAACGGAATCCATAATGCAATTCACCTTTTACCAACAAACGAAGTGTGAACGAATTTCAAAATAAGAAATTTGCTCATCTCTAATTGTTGTCAGTGTGTTTTGAGAGGGTGCATGCCTTGTGGTGTGGCCTAGTATGTTCAGTTCTGTTGGAGGGATCAATTGTGGAGGGGCAGATAGGAATAAGTTAGGGAATAGTAGTAACCCTCCTCCTGTTAACACAGTGAGCATTATGTTTAAACTACAACTACTAAGTGATTGTAACCGTCAAGCATTCTTGTGCCACTTTGGGGCAAGTAAAGAAAAAGTCCTCAAAAATCTTCTTCTTTAACCAAGAAATGTCTACAAGTGTTTCTTTAAGCAGAGAAAATGTATAATCCTCTTACATGTGCCTTCCGTTAAATTTGACAAGCCAGTAACTAACTTCAGTCTATAGCTGAAGGAAATTAAAGATTAAAAACAAGAGGAGGTCACTGTGAATTAATGACAAGGTATTATAGTCAAAGCAGGAAACTGGACATTTTTTTTTTTATTATGAAGACTAGAAAGGACCAAAAAGGCATCATTAAACACACAAGGAAACTAACCAAATTTTCACAAAACTGTAATGTATCTAATATATTGAGACATAGTTAATTAAGCTCTGCCATGGCTGAAGGGATATAAAAAAATTGACCTTTTTAAAGTTTTTTTTTCTGTTAAAGAGTATCTGTCGTTTCAGGAGACTTTTCAGAATAAAAGCCATCATGTAGGGGTACATGAGGAGAAAAGCTATTACTGTACATAGTACGCCTTGCATTTTTCAGCAGCTTTCCCTTCTGTAGGTGGGAGCTGCTGGCACAAGAAGAAGCACAAATAGCAGGAACAATTCAGATGCCGCGATAAAGGTTCAACTTTATTGATGCTACAGAAGTATGGCTCCAAGGGGTTACATAGAATCTTCTCTAATGAGAGGCACATTTCCTGAACAGTACACGACTTTAGCCAAGATGTATGACTCAGCCTATACAAAGGTATGCTATCACCATTCAGGGCAATGCTCAACAAGTGATGCCATGTGAGCAACATGGTATCACTATGTCTTTGGGTTTCCACCCACCAGAGTCCATCTACTTTGTCATCCCCCATCAATCATGGTGCCCAAAGCTATACCTCCCAATCTACAACTTGGACAGGGCAACTAACACTTGTCATTAGGATAACCACCAGAACCCACACAACAACATAAATATTAAACTGTGCAATGATACAAAACAAGCAGGTTGTGCTCTAAGGTACCCAAGGGGTGGGCTGACGCGATGATGTAGGTGTGGCCCTCCCCCCTCTCACCCTGCCTCATCACGCTTACCTTAGAATAGCAATGTGTGGAAATAAATAGCACTACCTTGGGAGGAGGCTGCTGAGGGATCCACACGCACCTTGGGATAGTTATTGCTATTTATTTCCACACATAGCCTGTTATTCTGCCTTATCTGCCGTCTGGGGCTTATACTACTTTATTGGCTTTTTTTGTGTGGTTCTTTCTGCAACCTTGATCTCAGCACTATATGTTTTCTACAACCCGGTGACCAAATCTAGTGGGCACTACATTTGTGATCGTCAAATACAAGCTTTAAATACGGCAGTTATATTCTGGGTTTAAAAAAAAAAAAAAAACACCCATTTTGTGCAAGACCCTACATCTGGGACCTTTGCTGCATTTGTCACTGTCAAATACAAGGTTTAAAGGGCTTCTGTCAGCCCACTAAACCGTTTTTTTTTTTTTGTTAATAATAATCCCTACACTGCGAGCTCCCTATACATAAGCTAAATATTCATTTTGGTTCAGTAGATTTTGTTAAAAAGCTATTTTTATAATATGTAAATTACCTTGCTACCAGCAAGTAGGGCGACTACTTGATGGTAGCAGCCGCATCCTCCGCTCCTAATGACGCCCCCTCCGCTGTGTGATTGACAGGGCCAGGGAACGGAATCGTTCTCTGCTGGCCCTGTTTGAATTCAAAATATCGCGCCTGCACCGTACCTGTCTTTAATCGGCGCAGGCGCACTGAGAGGCGGCTGCACTCTCGGCCGCTCCATCCTCAATGCGCCTGCGCCGATGACGTCACATCTACACCCGGCGCAGGCACATTGAGGATGGAGCGGCCGAGAGAGCGGCCGTCTCTCAGTGCGCCTGCGCGGATTAAAGACAGGTATGGCGCAGGCGCGATATTTTGAATTCAAACAGGGCCAGCAGAGAACGATTCCGTTCCCTGGCCCTGTCAATAACACAGCGGAGGGGGCGTCATTAGGAGCGGAGGATGCGGCTGCTACCAGCAAGTAGCCGCCCTACTTGCTGGTAGCAAGGTAATTTACATATTATAAAAATAGCTTTTTAACAAAATCTACTGAACCAAAATGAATATTTAGCTTATGTATAGGGAGCTCGCAGTGTAGGGATTATTATTAACCCAAAAAAAAAAACGGTTTAGTGGGCTGACAGAAGCCCTTTAACCACTTCAACCCCGCTAGCTGAAACCCCCTTAATGACCAGGCCACTTTTTACACTTCTGCACTACACTACTTTCACCGTTTATTGCTCGGTCATGCAACTTACCACCCAAATGAATTTTACCTCCTTTTCTTCTCACTAATAGAGCTTTCATTTGGTGGTATTTCATTGCTGCTGACATTTTTACTTTTTTTGTTATTAATCAAAATTTTATGATTTTTTTGCAAAAAAATGACATTTTTCACTTTCAGCTGTAAAATTTTGCAAAAAAAAACGACATCCATATATAAATTTTTCGCTAAATTTATTGTTCTACATGTCTTTGATAAAAAAAAAATGTTTGGGCAAAAAAAAAAAATGGTTTGGGTAAAAGTTATAGCGTTTACAAACTATGGTACAAAAACTTGTGACAAAAAAATTAAAACTTCCATGAACTCACTATGCCCATCACAAAATACCTTGGGGTGTCTTCTTTCCAAAATGGGGTAACTTGTGGCGTAGTTATACTGCCCTGGCATTCTAGGGGCCCAGATGTGTGAGAAGAAGTTTGCAATCAAAATCTGTAAAAAATGACCGGTGAAATCCGAAAGGTGCACTTTGGAATGTGGGTCCCTTTGCCCACCTAGGCTGCAAAAAAGTGTCACACATCTGGTATCGCCGTACTCAGGAGAATTTGGGGAATGTGTTTTGTGGTGTCATTTTACATATACCCATGCTGGGTGAGAGAAATATCTTGGCAAAAGACAACTTTTTCCATTTTTTTTATACAAAGTTGGCATTTGACCAAGATATTTTTCTCACCCAGCATGGGTATATGTAAAATGATACCCCAAAACACATTTCACAACTTCTCCTGAGTACGGCGATACCACATGTGTGACACTTTTTTGCAGCCAAGGTGGGCAAAGGGGCACATATTCCAAAGTGCACCTTTCGGATTTCGCAGGCCATTTTTTACACATTTTGATTGCAAAGTACTTCTCACACATTTGGGCCCCTAAATTGCCAGGGCAGTATAACTACTCCACAAGTGACCCAATTTTGGAAAGAAGACACCCCAAGGTATTCCGTGAGGGGCATGGCGAGTTCCTAGAATTTTTTATTTTTTGTCACAAGTTAGCGGAAAATGATGATTTTTGTATTTTTATTTTTTTCCTTACAAAGTCTCATATTCCACTAACTTGCGACAAAAAATAAAAGATTCTAGGAACTCGCCATGCCCCTCACGGAATACCTTGGGGTGTCTTCTTTCCAAAATGGGGTCATTTGTGGCGTAGTTATACTGCCCTGGCATTCTAGGGGCCCTAATGTGTGAGAAGTACTTTGCAATCAAAATGTGTAGAAATTGGCCTGCAAAATCCGAAAGGTGCTCTTTGGAATGTGTGCCCCTTTGCCCACCTAGGCGGCAAAAAAGTGTCACACATCTGGTATCGTTGTACTCAGGAGAAGTTGGGGAATTAGTTTTGGGGTGTCATTTGACATATATCCATGCTGGGTGAGAGAAATATCTTGGCAAAAGACAACTTTTCCCATTTTGTTATACAAAGTTGGCATTTGACCAAGATATTTATCTCACCCAGCATGGGTATATGTAAAATGACACCCCAAAACACATTCCCCAACTTCTCCTGAGTAAGGCGATACCACATGTGTGACACTTTTTTGCAGTCTAGATGTGCAAAGGTGCCCAAATTCCTTTTAGGAGGGCATTTTTAGACATTTGGAGCCCAGACTTCTTCTCACACTTTAGGGCCCCTAAAAAGCCAGGGCAGTATAAATACCCCACATGTGACCCCACTTTGGAAAGAAGACACCCCAAGGTATTCAATGAGGGGCCTGGCGAGTTCATATCATTTTTTTTTTTGGCATAAGTTAGCAGAAATTGATTTTTTATTTTATTTTTTCTCACAAAGTCTCCCTTTCCGCTATGGCTCTACTGCGAATGGAATAAAAGTCCACTATGTAGTTCTTTGGTTAGTAGATCTCCATATAAAAGAATGTTCTCCTGTGCACAGCCCTCTTCAGATCATCCCACAGATTTTCAATCGTATTTAGGTTTAGGCTCTGGCTGGGCCATTCCAAAACTTTAATCTTCTTCTGGTGAAGCCATTCCTTTGTTGATTTCGATGTATGCTTTGGGTTGTTATCATGCTGAAAGATGAAGTTACTCTTTATGTTCAGCTTTATAGCAGAAGCCTGAAGGTTTTGTGCCAATATTGATTGGTATTTGGAACTGTTCATAATTCCCTCTAGCTTAACTAAGGCCCCAGTTCAAGCTGAAGAAAAACAGCCCCAAAGCATGATGCTGCCACCACCATGCTTCACTGTGGGTATGGTGTTCTTTTGGTGATGTGCAGTGTTGTTTTTGCGCCAAACCTATCTTTTGGAATTATGGCCAAAAAGTTAAACCTTGGTTTCATTAGACCATAACACCTTTTCCCACATGCTTTTGGGAGACTTCAGATGTGTTTTTGCAAAATGTAGCCTGGCTTGGATGTTTTTCTTCGTAAGAGAAGACTTTAGTCTTGCCACTCTACCCCATAGCCCAGACATATGAAGAATATGGGAGATTGTTGTCACATGTACCACACAGCCAGTACTTGCCAGATATTCCTCCAGCCCCTTTAATGTTGCTGTAGGCCTCTTGGAAGCCTCCCAGACCAGTTTTCTTCTTGTCTTTTCATCAATTTCGGAGGGACGGACAGTTAATGGTAATGTCACTGTTGTGCCATATTCTCTCCACTTGATGATGACTGTCTTCACTGTGTTCCATGGTATATCTAATGCCTTGGAAATTATTTTGTACTCTTCTCCTGGCTGATACCTTTTAACAATGAGATCCCTCTGATGCTTTGGAAGCTCTCTGTGGACCATGGTTTTGCTGTGGGATGCGACTAAGAAAATTTCAGGAAAGACAAACTAGAGCAGCTGAACTTTATTTGGGGTTAATCAGAGGCAATTTAAATGATGGCAGGTGTATGCTGACTCCTATTTAACATGATTTTGAATGTGATTGCTTAATTCTGAACACAGCTAGGTCCCTAGTTATATGCAATCACATTATATATATATATATATATATATATATATATATATATATATTTTTATTTTTTTTTATTTATTTTTTCTTCCCTCCACCTAAAAGATTTCAGTTAGTTTTTTAATTGAGTGGTACAGTTTATAGGTCAAATTAAAAGGTGGAAAAAGTTCTGAAATTATTTATCTTTTTCTCATTTTTTTACATCACAGAAACCTGACATTTTAACAGGGGTGTGTAGACTTTTTATATCCACTGTATGTCACACCAGTATTGCTCAAGAAATGTGGGTTAAGAAATACTTCTAATTGTCCATGGTGTGCTTCACCTAGGGCTGATTATTTACATATATTCTGGTTTTGTACAGAACTAAAAGAATATTGGGGGGCAGTTGATAACTTTATTACCCAGAAATTGAAAGTAGTGATTCCTTTTAGGGTGGGATGCTGGATTTAGGTGACCTCTCCAAGATAAATTGCCATAAATATAAAAAGATTATTCTGATAAAAATAATGTTTTGGTGAGACTCTTGGTTACACAGGTCTGGTTTTCACAAAATATTCCAAATCTGGTTATATGGTTAAACTTGGTCAATAAGACTAAAAGATATGAGAAGGTGCTAAAAACAAGTAAATATAGAGGAAAAATGGACTAGGATATGGGGCATGTTGAAATTTTAATATTCCTGGCCTTAACTCCTCCTCTTTATGGAGACGCATCACAAGGGGAAGGAGGGTATTATGGGGTTGAGTTTAAAAGGAATGAAAGTTATGATGATTTCAATATGGATTTGTATGGAAAATTATTGTTTGATTTTCAATAAAAAAAAACACATTTCAAATAAAAGAAAAAGATTAAAAACAAGAGGAGGTCACTGTGAATAAATGACAAGATATTATAGTCAAAGCAGGAAACTGGACATTGTTTTATTATAAAGACTAGAATGGACCAAAAAGGCATAATTGAACAAACAAGGAAATTAACAAAATTTTCACAAAACTGTATTGTTTCTAATATATTGAGTTAATTAAAGGGGTACGTTTTAATGTGTTTTGCACGCGCCTGAGAAAAATCGGCATGTTTGGTACCCAGACCCGAACTCGGACTTCTTCACATAAGTTCGGGATCGGTGTTTTGTAGATTTTATTATTTTCCCTTATTACATGGTTATAAGGGAAAATAATAGCATTCTTAATACAGAATGCTAAGTAAATTAGGGATGGAGGGGTTAAAAAAATAAAAATAAATAAGTAAGCCCACCTCATCCACTAGATCGTGCAGCCCGGCTCGTTTTTTTTTTCTTCTTCTTTGAGGACCTGGGAGGAAAAGGACCTTTGGTGATGTCACTGCGCTCATCACATGGTCCATCACCAGAAGAAGAAAGAAGAAGAGCCGGGCTGTGCGAACAAGTGGATGAGGTGAGTTTAATTTTATTTTTATTTTTTTAACCGCTCCATCCCTAATTTACTTAGCATTCTGTATTAAGAATGCTATTATTTTCCCTTATAACCATGTTATAAGGGAAAATAATAAAGATCAGGTCCCCATTCCGATCGTCACCTAGCAACCATGCATGAAAATCACACCGCATCCGCACTTGCTTGCAGATTCTTGCAATTTTCACGCAGGCCCATTCACTTCTATGCACAATATAGCGCCTGCTGTGATTTCACGCAACGCACAAGTGATGCGTTAAAATCACCGCGTATCTGCACAGCCCCATTGAAATGAATGTGTCCGGATTCAGAGTGGGTGCAATGCGTTCACATCACGCATTGCACCCACGTGGAAAACATGCCCGTGTGAAAGAGGCCTTAGTGCACCAATCAGTAATCTAAAAAAAAATATTCTAATCACTGCCGATTAGCACAATTGCGAATATATTGGAGCACTTGACTCTATCTTAATATAAAGCTATTGTAATGTTCTGCCGTGCCAACCATTTTCTCCAGTCTCAGGAGAAACTTATGAAACTTCTAGCAGCTTGAAAAATTTTGCCAAAGTGACCCACGCCTGTATTTCGAGTTACAAATTCTCATTACACGATTTTTACATTACAGATTTTCCCATTCAATAAAATAATCTCAAATTCTCAAAATTTGCGAATATATGACAAATATTCTACAAAATATTTGTGTAATATCGCAAATTCAAACATAGGCCCTGCCGCTCATCACTATTCAGGAGACTTTTCAGAATAAGCCATCATGTAGGTGTACATGAGGAGAAAAGGTATTACTGTACATAGTATGCCTTGCATTTTTTTTAGCACCTTTCCCTTCTGTAGGTGGGAGCTGCTGGCACAAGAAGAAGCACAAATAGCAGGCAAAATTCTGATGCAGCGATAAAGGTTCAACTTTATTGATGCTACAGAAGCATGGCCCCAAGGAGTTACATAGAATCTTCTCTAATGAGAGCACAGTTCCTGAACAATACACAACTTTAGCCAAGATGTATGACTTAGCCTATACAAAAGTATGCTATAACCATTCAGGTCTATGCTCAACAAGTGATGCCATGTGAGCAGAGTCCATCTACTTTGTTGTCCCCCATCAATCATGGTGCCCAAGGCTGTACCTCCCCAACTACAACTTGGACAGGGCAACTAACATTTTTCATTAGGAGAACCACTAGAACCAACATAACAGCATAAATATTAAACTTTGCAATGGTACAATACTGTTTTTTTCAATAGTTCCTGTGGTGAGTAGACATGAGCAAATTGCTCAAAAATTTTGAAAGTACTTAATTGCCCTTAAATAGAAAAATTGAGACTCTGAGGTCAACATGAACTAAATTTTTCTCTATGGTCTCTCACTCTTTTTTAATTTATTTTTATAAAAATCCCTCTCTTTCTGCACAAAATGTGTCCAAATGGAATCACTAATAATTTGCAACTCAATTTATTACAAACTTTGGTTAATTTAGAATCCAAAGCAATGGGCTAGAGAAAATAATGGCACATGCAGTCCAGAATAACAACAGTTACAATTAACAGCAACAGTGATGTTGGCTATTATATAACAGACAACAAATAACTTTCCTAAATATTTAGAATAGTTGCCCACCAGATTATATCAGCTCTATCTCCAATTATAAGTTTTTTCTGCACTCATCTCTAGAGTGGCCATAAGTTAGCTGTAATGTTATACTGGGAAACCTTAGATCCTTCCATTCATGGATGTTACATTGTTGTAGAACAAGATCACCCCTTCAAGGTATTCTCTAATAGCAGTGTCCTAAATCAGCAGGAAATTATTCAGGAATGGACCAAGTTCAAGGTGTTGACTTGGCATAAAATTTCCCCAGATCTCAATCTGATAGAGCATTTGTGGGAAAGCATTGTAAAAAATAAATAAAACAAAGTTTGATCCACTGCCACTCCACCACACAACATCACAGGATATAACAGATCTGCTATTAAGAGGGTTGTCCGCTTTTTTACCATCGATGACCGACCCTTGTGTTCCGACTCCCACCTGCTGTCTCCTTTGCTCTGTACAAACGTTGCCTTCTCTGCCCTGTTTAACTGCTCGTCAAAGCAATTGCAATGTTGAGCAGGCATTATTACAACTATGGTGTTCTTTTTCACTTCTATGGGATGGCTCTGTAGTATTTTCTCTTGAACGGACAGAGCCGTCCCATAGAAGTAAATGGGGCTCCAGGTAATTATACCTGCTCACCCCTGAAAATGCTGTGGTATGAGCACTGCCTTCTCTTCAAACAGCTGATCAGCCGGGGTGCTGGGAGTCAGACTCCGCCGTTCTGATATTGATGACCTGTCATGAGGCTAGGTCGTCGATTGTAAAAAAGTGGACAACCCTCAGATACCACAAGACACCTTCAGAGGTATTACGGAGTCCATGCTTTCATAGGACAGTTATTTTGGTAGCATTGAGAGAATCTACAAAATATTAGGCAGAGGGTTTTGTTATGGCTGATCAGTGTATGAGCAATGAGGTGATTACAGCGTATAATCTCATAGTGGCACTGAAAAATGAATGGAATGAAACTATATTCGCCCTTGAACCAAAAATAATTATGTTCTAGACAGAATTCCACACAGCGTACTATAAAATCCGCTTGTATGTTTGCACCACAGGGTATAATAACCGTACGGACTTACACTATTATAACCTTTATCAGTTGCAGGATATCCATAAACAGGACATCTGCAGCCCTCGGTGCTGTTTCTAAAAGGAGAAGGATTAAAGAAAAAAACAGTTTGTATGCCGTCTGTTTTGACACGCGCGGTCCGAACCCTATATATATATACCCTGTGACAATGCCTAGGGGGGTCCTGTTACCCCCCCACATTGCCGATCGCTACAAACCGCAGGTCAATTCAGACCTGCGGTTTTTAGCGCTTATGCAAGTTTCTGATTCCTGCGGTCCGTGACTGCAGGGATTAGAAACCTCAAAGTGCCCATATTTTTTAAAGTTAGTATTGTGCCTGCGAGCGCAGCAGGGGAGATTGCGGGCGGTGCGGGAGGCGGACAGGAGGCGTGCGGTAGTGTGGGGGGCGGGTGCGCGATCTTCCGCCCACCCCTCGTTTATTTTCAGGATGGCCGAGCAGTTGAATCAGAGTGTCAGCTCATTGCTGACACTCCGATTCAAACGGCAGACATCTGTGCAGATGTCTGCCGTTTTAACCCCTTCCATGCCGCGGTCCGTAGGGAACGCAGTATGGAAGAGGTGCAGAGGGAGGGAGCTCCCTCCCTCTCCCATTGGGGGGCTGCTGTACCTTTGCGGCCCCCGGACTGGATGCGGTGACAGAGGGAGGAAGCCCTCCTCCCTCCCCTTCCCCGTCTGCTCAGTTGTGGCAGACAGGGAAAGTTCCTATGGCAACAGGATGCCTTCTGAGGCATCCTGCTGTCCATGGTGCTGAACAGATCTGTGCTAAAAGCATAGATCTGTTCAGACAAAGTGTGAGTGAAATACAGTGTAGTACACTATATAGTGTACTGTACTGTATTTTACAGACATCAGACCCACTGGATCTTCAAGAACTAAGTGGGTCTGGGTAAAACATTTTTTTACTTTTTTCACTTTTAAAAAAATAAAAAATAAACACATTTATCCCTGATTAAAAAAATAAAAATAAATCCCTACACACGTTATATATCACCGCGTCCGTAACGACCCGATCCATAAAACGGTCATGTTACATTTCCCGCACAGTGAACGCCATAAAAAATTTAAACTATGATGAAATTGAAATTTTGCTCACCTTACTTCCAAAAAAAGGTAATAAAAGTGATCAAAAAAGTCTTATGTATGCCAAAAGAATACAATTCAAACCGTCATCAAGCCCCCACATGATACAATGGCCCCCTGAAAAAATATGTCTCTCAGACTATGGCAACACTAAAACAAGTTTTTTTGGTTTAAAAAATGATATTATTGTGTAAAACCTTAATAAATAAAAAAAAGGTACACATATTAGGTATTGCCGTGTCCGTAAGAACCTGCTCTATAAAAAATATCACATGATCTAACTCCTCAGGTGAACAACGTAAAAATAAAAAATAAAAATGGTGTAAAAAAAGCCATAATTTTGTCACCTTACTTTCAAAATAAGGTAATAAAAGTGAGCAAAAAAGTTGTATGTACCCCAAAATCATACCATTAAAACAGTCATCTCATCCTGCAAAAAATGAGACCCTAACTAAGACAATCGCCCAAAAAAAGAAAAAAAAAATATATGGCTCTCAGACTATGGAGACACTAAAAAGATTTTTTTTGTTCCAAAAATGATATTATTGTGTAAAACTTAAATACATTTAAAAAGTTAACATATTAGGTATCCCTGCATCCGTAACAACCTGCTCTATAAAAATAGTAGATTATCTAATCTGTCAGATGAACGTTGTAAATAATACAAAATAAAAACAGTGCCAAAACAGGTATTTTTGGGCAAATTTTCCATTTTAATCCATTTTTTCACGTAACAAAGCAAGGGTTAACAGCCAAACAAAAATCAATATTTATTGCCCTGATTCTTTAGTTTACAGAAACGTAAACCTCTGTACGGGCACATAGCAGGGCTCAGAAGAAAAGGAATGCCAGATGGATTTTGGAAGGGAGTTTTTGCTGGACTTTTTTTTTGACACCATGTCCCATTTCAAGCCCCCCTGATGCACCCCTAGAGTAGAAACTCCAAAAAGTGACCCCATTTAAGAAACTACACCCCTCAAGGTATTCAAAATTGATTTTACAAACTTTGTTAACCCTTTAAGTGTTCCACAAGAGTCAATGGCAAATGGAGATGAAATTTCAGAATTTAAATTTTTTGTTACTTTGCTTCACAAAAAGTATAATATAAAGCAACCAAAAATAATATAAACCCTAAAATAGTACCCAAAAAAAACTGCCAACTTATCCCGTAGTTTCCAAAATGGGGTCACGTTTTTAGAGTTTCTACTCCAGGGGTGCATCAGGGGGCTTCAAATGGGACATGGTGTAAATAAACTACACGGCGTTCCTTTCCCTCTACGCACTGACGTGGGGCCGTAGAGTGGTGTACGACCACATATCGGG
Source organism: Bufo gargarizans (assembly GCF_014858855.1). Classification (NCBI taxonomy): domain Eukaryota; kingdom Metazoa; phylum Chordata; class Amphibia; order Anura; family Bufonidae; genus Bufo; species Bufo gargarizans. Next base: position 41,141,161 of record NC_058084.1, read on the forward strand.
TGTTTCTGTAAACCGCAGAGTATTAAATAAGGAGAGAAAAAAAGAAATTAATTGCACATCCACTGCTAATGCTATGATCTCATCCCTGTGTTCCTGAGGAGACAGCACTAAATAGTGCATGTGTACCACCTCCAAGCTACATGCTAAATGAGGCATTTGTGTACATTTTGATCAAAAGGCAATAAGCCCACTCACCACGACAAGGTTGCCTCTATGAGTGGGTCCTAACCTAAAATTGGCGCGGCGCTACATGGTGACCACCAGCGCTGTGGCGCCATCCCAGCCGGCGGCGGGACCCAGTGGCCAAACAGCACCCCTGCTGCTTGACCACGCCATACCTAGCTCTGGGCCCCACCAACCAGCCAGAAAAACAGCACAGTGGCCCCCATGCAGCACCGCACCATGTGAACAGTTGTCAAAGCTCACCTGCTCTGAAGTTCACAGGAACTCCACCTGAGAACATGATAGGCTAATTTAACCCCTACTACTAAATACTAGGCTAATTACAGGGAGTGCAGAATTATTAGGCAAATGAGTATTTTGACCACATCATCCTCTTTATGCATGTTGTCTTACTCCAAGCTGTATAGGCTCAAAAGCCTACTACCAATTAAGCATATTAGGTGATGTGCATCTCTGTAATGAGAAGGGGTGTGGTCTAATGACATCAACACCCTATATCAGGTGTGCATAATTATTAGGCAACTTCCTTTCCTTTGGCAAAATGGGTCAAAAGAAGGGCTTGACAGGCTCAGAAAAGTCAAAAATAGTGAGATATCTTGCAGAGGGATGCAGCACTCTTAAAATTGCAAAGCTTCTGAAGCGTGATCATCTAACAATCAAGCGTTTCATTCAAAATAGTCAACAGGGTCGCAAGAAGCGTGTGGAAAAACCAAGGCGCAAAATAACTGCCCATGAACTGAGAAAAGTCAAGCGTGCAGCTGCCAAGATGCCACTTGCCACCAGTTTGGCCATATTTCAGAGCTGCAACATCACTGGAGTGCCCAAAAGCACAAGGTGTGCAATACTCAGAGACATGGCCAAGGTAAGAAAGGCTGAAAGACGACCACCACTGAACAAGACACACAAGCTGAAATGTCAAGACTGGGCCAAGAAATATCTCAAGACTGATTTTTCTAAGGTTTTATGGACTGATGAAATGAGAGTGAGTCTTGATGGGCCAGATGGATGGGCCCGTGGCTGGATTGGTAAAGGGCAGAGAGCTCCAGTCCGACTCAGACGCCAGCAAGGTGGAGGTGGAGTACTGGTTTGGGCTGGTATCATCAAAGATGAGCTTGTGGGGCCTTTTCAAGTTGAGGATGGAGTCAAGCTCAACTCCCAGTCCTACTGCCAGTTTCTGGAAGACACCTTCTTCAAGCAGTGGTACAGGAAGAAGTCTGCATCCTTCAAGAAAAACATGATTTTCATGCAGGACAATGCTCCATCACACGCGTCCAAGTACTCCACAGCGTGGCTGGCAAGAAAGGGTATAAAAGAAGAAAATCTAATGACATGGCCTCCTTGTTCACCTGATCTGAACCCCATTGAGAACCTGTGGTCCATCATCAAATGTGAGATTTACAAGGAGGGAAAACAGTACACCTCTCTGAACAGTGTCTGGGAGGCTGTGGTTGCTGCTGCACGCAATGTTGATGGTGAACAGATCAAAACACTGACAGAATCCATGGATGGCAGGCTTTTGAGTGTCCTTGCAAAGAAAGGTGGCTATATTGGTCACTGATTTGTTTTTGTTTTGTTTTTGAATGTCAGAAATGTATATTTGTGAATGTTGAGATGTTATATTGGTTTCACTGGTAAAAATAAATAATTGAAATGGGTATATATTTGTTTTTTTTTAAGTTGCCTAATAATTATGCACAGTAATAGTCACCTGCACACACAGATATCCCCCTAAAATAGCTAAAACTAGAAACAAACTAAAAACTACTTCCAAAAATATTCAGCTTTGATATTAATGAGTTTTTTGGGTTCATTGAGAACATGGTTGTTGTTCAATAATAAAATTAATCCTCAAAAATACAACTTGCCTAATAATTCTGCACTCCCTGTAAAACCTGGCTAGTGGAAGGAATGTAAAGCGCAGAGTCAAGTCAATAAATATAGAGTTTTGTTTGGCTGTTAACCCTTGCTTTGTTAGTGGAAAAATGGATCAAAATGGAAAATTTGGCAAAAAATTTAAATTCTGAAATTTCATCTCCATTTGCCATCAACTCTTGGGGAACACCTAAAGGGTTAATAATGTTTGTAAAATCAGTTTTGAATACCTTGAGGGGTGTCGTTTCTAGAATGGGGTCACTTTTGGGTGGTTTCTATTATGTAAGCCTCAGAAAGTGACTTCAGACCTGAACTGATCCCTAAAAAGTGGATTTTTGAAAATTTCTAAAAATGTTCAAAGATTTGCATCTAAATATCTAAGCCTTGTAACGTCCCCAAAAAATAAAATGGCATTCCCAAAATGATCCAAACATAAAGTAGACATATGAGGAATGTAAACTAATAGCTGTTTTTGGAAGTATTACTATGTATTATAGAAGTAGAGAAATTGAAACTTGGAAATTTGCTAATTTTGGTAAATTTGGTATTTTTTTATAAATAAAAATGTTTTTTTTAACTCAATTTTACCAGTGTTATGAAGTACAATATGTGACAAAAAACAGTCTCAGAATGACCTGGATAAGTAAAAGCGTTTTAAAGTTATCACCACACTGGTCACACCACACCATCATTGACACTGGTCAGATTTGCAAAACATGGCCAAGTCCTTAAGGTGAAATAGGGCTGAGTCCTTAAGGAGTTAAGGACTATTGTGTGCGATACTGACATGACCTATGTGGTCTGGCAAGCTGGTGGACGTGAGGCGCAAATCACAACCGGTTTTGACAAGTACGGGTTTATTGAGAGACAACGCGTTTCGGGGTGCGTATGACCCCTTTATCAAGTCTGGTGTGCTGCAGCTGCAGGTGCAGCTGGATGTTTGCTGTTTGTTTAATGCTCCCCGGTCACTTTTCCTGACAATGTACAATGCTTTGCCAGAGATGAATTAGATGTGGCTGAAGCGCTGTGGCTAGAGTTGAGCGAACACCTGGATGTTCGGGTTCGAGAAGTTCGGCCGAACATCCCGGAAATGTTCGGGTTCGGGATCCGAACCCGATCCGAACTTCGTCCCGAACCCGAACCCCATTGAAGTCAATGGGGACCCGAACTTTTCGGCACTAAAAAGGCTGTAAAACAGCCCAGGAAAGAGCTAGAGGGCTGCAAAAGGCAGCAACATGTAGGTAAATCCCCTGCAAACAAATGTGGATAGGGAAATGAATTAAAATAAAAATTAAATAAATAAAAATTAACCAAAATCAATTGGAGAGAGGTTCCATAGCAGAGAATCTGGCTTCCCGTCACCCACCACTGGAACAGTCCATTCTCAGATATTTAGGCCCCGGCACCCAGGCAGAGGAGAGAGGTCCCGTAACAGAGAATCTGTCTTCATGTCAGCAGAGAATTAGTCTGCATGTCATAGCAGAGAATGAGGCTTCACGTCAGCCACCACTGCAACAGTCCATTGGCATATATTTAGGCCCAGCACCCAGGCAGAGGAGGGAGGTCCCGTAACAGAGAATCTGTCTTCATGTCAGCAGAGAATTAGTCTGCATGTCATAGCAGAGAATGAGGCTTCACGTCAGCCACCACTGCAACAGTCCATTGGCATATATTTAGGCCCAGCACACACACAGGCAGAGGAGAGAGGTCCGTAACAGACAATCTGGCTTCATGTCAGCAGAGAATTAGTCTGCATGTCATAGCAGAGAATGAGGCTTCACGTCAGCCACCACTGCAACAGTCCATTGGCATATATTTAGGCCCAGCACACACACAGGCAGAGGAGAGAGGTCCCGTAACAGAGAATCTGTCTTCATGTCAGCAGAGAATTAGTCTGCATGTCATAGCAGAGAATGAGGCTTCACGTCAGCCACCACTGCAACAGTCCATTGGCATATATTTAGGCCCAGCACACACACAGGCAGAGGAGAGAGGTCCCGTAACAGACAATCTGGCTTCATGTCAGCAGAGAATTAGTCTGCATGTCATAGCAGAGAATGAGGCTTCACGTCAGCCACCACTGCAACAGTCCATTGGCATATATTTAGGCCCAGCACACACACAGGCAGAGGAGAGAGGTCCCGTAACAGAGAATCTGTCTTCATGTCAGCAGAGAATCAGTCTGCATGTCATAGCAGAGAATGAGGCTTCACGTCACCCACCACTGCAACAGTCCATTGGCATATATTTAGGCCTAGCACACAGGCAGAGCAGAGAGGTCCCGTAACAGACAATCTGGCTTCATGACAGCAGAGAATCAGTCTGCATGTCATAGCAGAGAATGAGGCTTCACGTCACCCACCACTGCAACAGTCCATTGGCATATATTTAGGCCTAGCACACAGGCAGAGCAGAGAGGTCCCGTAACAGACGATCTGGCTTCATGTCAGCAGAGAATCAGTCTGCATGTCATAGCAGAGAATGAGGCTTCACGTCAGCCACCACTGCAACAGTCCATTGGCATATATTTAGGCCTAGCACACAGGCAGAGGAGAGAGGTCCCGTAACAGACAATCTGGCTTCATGTCAGCAGAGAATCAGTCTGCATGTCATAGCAGAGAATGAGGCTTCACGTCAGCCACCACTGCAACAGTCCATTGGCATATATTTAGGCCCAGCACCCAGGCAGAGGAGGGAGGTCCCGTAACAGACAATCTGGCTTCATGTCAGCAGAGAATCAGTCTGCATGTCATAGCAGAGAATGAGGCTTCACGTCACCCACCACTGCAACAGTCCATTGGCATATATTTAGGCCCAGCACCCAGGCAGAGGAGGGAGGTCCCGTAACAGAGAATCTGTCTTCATGTCAGCAGAGAATTAGTCTGCATGTCATAGCAGAGAATGAGGCTTCACGTCAGCCACCACTGCAACAGTCCATTGGCATATATTTAGGCCCAGCACCCAGGCAGAGGAGGGAGGTCCCGTAACAGAGAATCTGTCTTCATGTCAGCAGAGAATTAGTCTGCATGTCATAGCAGAGAATGAGGCTTCACGTCAGCCACCACTGCAACAGTCCATTGGCATATATTTAGGCCCAGCACACACACAGGCAGAGGAGAGAGGTCCCGTAACAGACAATCTGGCTTCATGTCAGCAGAGAATTAGTCTGCATGTCATAGCAGAGAATGAGGCTTCACGTCAGCCACCACTGCAACAGTCCATTGGCATATATTTAGGCCCAGCACACACACAGGCAGAGGAGAGAGGTCCCGTAACAGAGAATCTGTCTTCATGTCAGCAGAGAATTAGTCTGCATGTCATAGCAGAGAATGAGGCTTCACGTCAGCCACCACTGCAACAGTCCATTGGCATATATTTAGGCCCAGCACACACACAGGCAGAGGAGAGAGGTCCCGTAACAGACAATCTGGCTTCATGTCAGCAGAGAATTAGTCTGCATGTCATAGCAGAGAATGAGGCTTCACGTCAGCCACCACTGCAACAGTCCATTGGCATATATTTAGGCCCAGCACACACACAGGCAGAGGAGAGAGGTCCCGTAACAGAGAATCTGTCTTCATGTCAGCAGAGAATTAGTCTGCATGTCATAGCAGAGAATGAGGCTTCACGTCAGCCACCACTGCAACAGTCCATTGGCATATATTTAGGCCCAGCACACACACAGGCAGAGGAGAGAGGTCCCGTAACAGACAATCTGGCTTCATGTCAGCAGAGAATTAGTCTGCATGTCATAGCAGAGAATGAGGCTTCACGTCAGCCACCACTGCAACAGTCCATTGGCATATATTTAGGCCCAGCACACACACAGGCAGAGGAGAGAGGTCCCGTAACAGAGAATCTGTCTTCATGTCAGCAGAGAATTAGTCTGCATGTCATAGCAGAGAATCAGGCTTCACGTCACCCACCACTGCAACAGTCCATTGGCATATATTTAGGCCCAGCACCCAGGCAGAGGAGGGAGGTCCCGTAACAGAGAATCTGTCTTCATGTCAGCAGAGAATTAGTCTGCATGTCATAGCAGAGAATGAGGCTTCACGTCACCCACCACTGCAACAGTCCATTGGCATATATTTAGGCCTAGCACACAGGCAGAGGAGAGGTTCATTCAACTTTGGGTAGCCTCGCAATATAATGGTAAAATGAAAATAAAAATAGGATTGAATGAGGAAGTGCCCTGGAGTCCAATAATATATGGTTATGGGGAGGTAGTTAATGTCTAATCTGGACAAGGGACGGACAGGTCCTGTGGGATCCATGCCTGGTTCATTTTTATGAACGTCAGCTTGTCCACATTGGCTGTAGACAGGCGGCTGCGTTTGTCTGTAATGACGCCCCCTGCCGTGCTGAATACACGTTCAGACAAAACGCTGGCTGCCGGGCAGGCCAGCACCTCCAAGGCATAAAAGGCTAGCTCTGGCCACGTGGACAATTTAGAGACCCAGAAGTTGAATGGGGCCGAACCATCAGTCAGTACGTGGAGGGGTGTGCACACGTACTGTTCCACCATGTTAGTGAAATGTTGCCTCCTGCTAACACGTTGCGTATCAGGTGGTGGTGCAGTTAGCTGTGGCGTGTTGACAAAAGTTTTCCACATCTCTGCCATGCTAACCCTGCCCTCAGAGGAGCTGGCCGTGACACAGCTGCCTTGGCGACCTCTTGCTCCTCCTCTGCCTTGGCCTTGGGCTTCCACTTGTTCCCCTGTGACATTTGGGAATGCTCTCAGTAGCGCGTCTACCAACGTGCGCTTGTACTCGCGCATCTTCCTATCACGCTCCAGTGCAGGAAGTAAGGTGGGCACATTGTCTTTGTAGCGTGGATCCAGCAGGGTGGCAACCCAGTAGTCCGCACAGGTTAAAATGTGGGCAACTCTGCTGTCGTTGCGCAGGCACTGCAGCATGTAGTCGCTCATGTGTGCCAGGCTGCCCAGGGGTAAGGACAAGCTGTCCTCTGTGGGAGGCGTATCGTCATCGTCCTGCCTTTCCCCCCAGCCACGCACCAGTGATGGACCCGAGCTGCGTTGGGTGCCACCCCGCTGTGACCATGCTTCATCCTCATCCTCCTCCACCTCCTCCTCATCCTCGTCCTCCTCGTCCTCCAGTAGTGGGCCCTGGCTGGCCACATTTGTACCTGGCCTCTGCTGTTGCCAAAAACCTCCCTCTGAGTCACTTCGAAGAGACTGGCCTGAAAGTGCTAAAAATGACCCCTCTTCCTCCTCCTCCTCCTCCTCCTGGGCCACCTCCTCTTCCATCATCGCCCTAAGTGTTTTCTCAAGGAGACATAGAAGTGGTATTGTAACGCTGATAACGGTGTCATCGCCACTGGCCATGTTGGTGGAGTACTCGAAACAGCGCAACAGGGCACACAGGTCTCGCATGGAGGCCCAGTCATTGGTGGTGAAGTGGTGCTGTTCTGTAGTGCGACTGACCCGTGCGTGCTGCAGCTGAAACTCCACTATGGCCTGCTGCTGCTCGCACAGTCTGTCCAGCATGTGCAAGGTGGAGTTCCACCTGGTGGGCACGTCGCATATGAGGCGGTGAGCGGGAAGGCCGAAGTTACGCTGTAGCGCAGACAGGCGAGCAGCAGCAGGATGTGAACGCCGGAAGCGCGAACAGACGGCCCGCACTTTATGCAGCAGCTCTGACATGTCGGGGTAGTTGTGAATGAACTTCTGCACCACCAAATTCAGCACATGCGCCAAGCAAGGGATGTGCGTCAAATTGGCTAGTCCCAGAGCTGCAACGAGATTTCGCCCATTATCACACACCACCAGGCCGGGCTTGAGGCTCACCGGCAGCAACCACTCGTCGGTCTGTTGTTCTATACCCCGCCACAACTCCTGTGCGGTGTGGGGCCTGTCCCCCAAACATATGAGTTTCAGAATGGCCTGCTGACGTTTACCCCGGGCTGTGCTGAAGTTGGTGGTGAAGGTGTGTGGCTGACTGGATGAGCAGGTGGAAGAAGAGGAGGAGGAAGCCGAGAAGGAGGAGGTGGCAACAGGAGGCAAAGAATGTTGCCCTGCGATCCTTGGCGGCGGAAGGACGTGCGCCAAACAGCTCTCCGCCTGGGGCCCAGCTGCCACTACATTTACCCAGTGTGCAGTTAGGGAGATATAGCGTCCCTGGCCGTGCTTACTGGTCCACGTATCTGTGGTTAGGTGGACCTTGCCACAGATGGCGTTGCGCAGTGCACACTTGATTTTATCGGATACTTGGTTGTGCAGGGAAGGCACGGCTCTCTTGGAGAAGTAGTGCCGGCTGGGAACAACATACTGTGGGACAGCAAGCGACATGAGCTGTTTGAAGCTGTCTGTGTCCACCAGCCTAAATGACAGCATTTCATAGGCCAGTAGTTTAGAAATGCTGGCATTCAGGGCCAGGGATCGAGGGTGGCTAGGTGGGAATTTACGCTTTCTATCAAATGTTTGTGAGATGGAGAGCTGAACGCTGGCGTGTGACATGGTTGAGACGCTTGGTGACGGAGGTGGTGGTGGTGGTGTTGGTGGTACATCCCCTGTTTGCTGGGCGGCAGGTGCCAACGTTCCTCCAGAGGCGGAGGAAGAGGCCGAGGCGGCAGCAGCAGAATAGGCCGAGGCGGCAGCAGCAGAAGAGGTAGCAGGGGGAGCCTGAGTGACTTCCTTGGTTTTAAGGTGTTTACTCCACTGCAGTTCATGCTTTGCATGCAGGTGCCTGGTCATGCAGGTTGTGCTCAGGTTCAGAACGTTAATGCCTCGCTTCAGGCTCTGATGGCACAGCGTGCAAACCACTCGGGTCTTGTCGTCAGCACATTGTTTGAAGAAGTGCCATGCCAGGGAACTCCTTGAAGCTGCCTTTGGGGTGCTCGGTCCCAGATGGCGGCGGTCAGTAGCAGGCGGAGTCTCTTGGCGGCGGGTGTTCTGCTTTTGCCCACTGCTCCCTCTTTTGCTACGCTGTTGGCTCGGTCTCACCACTGCCTCTTCCTCCGAACTGTGAAAGTCAGTGGCACGACCTTCATTCCATGTGGGGTCTAGGACCTCATCGTCCCCTGCATCGTCTTCCACCCAGTCTTGATCCCTGACCTCCTGTTCAGTCTGCACACTGCAGAAAGACGCAGCAGTTGGCACCTGTGTTTCGTCATCATCAGAGACATGCTGAGGTGGTATTCCCATGTCCTCATCATCAGGAAACATAAGTGGTTGTGCGTCAGTGCATTCTATGTCTTTCACCGCTGGGGAAGGGCTAGGTGGATGCCCTTGGGAAACCCTGCCAGCGGAGTCTTCAAACAGCATAAGAGACTGCTGCATAACTTGAGGCTGAGACAGTTTCCCTGGTATGCATGGGGGTGATGTGACAGACTGATGGGGTTGGTTTTCAGGCGCCATCTGTGCGCTTTCTGCAGAAGACTGGGTGGGAGATAATGTGAACGTGCTGGATCCACTGTCGGCCACCCAATTGACTAATGCCTGTACCTGCTCAGGCCTTACCATCCTTAGAACGGCATTGGGCCCCACCATATATCGCTGTAAATTCTGGCGGCTACTGGGACCTGAGGTAGTTGGTACACTAGGACGTGTGGATGTGGCAGAACGGCCACGTCCTCTCCCAGCACCAGAGGGTCCACTAACACCACCACGACCATGTCCACGTCCGCGTCCCTTACTAGATGTTTTCCTCATTGTTATGGTTCACCACAACAACAAAAATATTATTTGGCCCAATGTATTGTATTCAAATTCAGCTGAATATAAATTTGAGGCCTAGTATTTAGGCGCTGGGTGACCGGTATGGATTTACTGACAGAATTAGACTTGGAAATGCACAGTAGCGTGTGTGTGTGAAGTTATTCTGAATGACCCTATGTGCACCTTGAATATTATATACCCTTTTAGGGATAGATTTCAAATAGCTCTGATATAGCAGAAACCACTAAATTATGAAATTGCTAAATTGGGAATTGTATTTCAACCCAGAACAAGAAATGTGCTTGAACGGACACTAAATAACTCGCCCAGCTACAGCACTAGGGACAGATTTAGCGGGATATAAATTTGAGGCCTAGTATTTAGGCGCTGGGTGACAGGTATGGGTTTAGTGCCAGAATTAGACTTGGAAATACACAGTAGCGGGTGTGTGTGAAGTTATTCTGAATGACCCAATGTGCACCTTGAATATTATATACCCTTTTAGGGATAGATTTCAAATAGCTCTGATATAGCAGAAACCACTAAATTATGAAATTGCTAAATTGGGAATTGTATTTCAACCCAGAACAAGAAATGTGCTTGAACGGACACTAAATAACTCGCCCAGCTACAGCACTAGGGACAGATTTAGCGGGATATAAATTTGAGGCCTAGTATTTAGGCGCTGGGTGACAGGTATGGGTTTAGTGCCAGAATTAGACTTGGAAATACACAGTAGCGGGTGTGTGTGAAGTTATTCTGAATGACCCAATGTGCACCTTGAATATTATATACCCTTTTAGGGATAGATTTCAAATAGCTCTGATATAGCAGAAACCACTAAATTATGAAATTGCTAAATTGGGAATTGTATTTCAACCCAGAACAAGAAATGTGCTTGAACGGACACTAAATAACTCGCCCAGCTACAGCACTAGGGACAGATTTAGCGGGATATAAATTTGAGGCCTAGTATTTAGGCGCTGGGTGACAGGTATGGGTTTAGTGCCAGAATTAGACTTGGAAATACACAGTAGCGGGTGTGTGTGAAGTTATTCTGAATGACCCAATGTGCACCTTGAATATTATATACCCTTTTAGGGATAGATTTCAAATAGCTCTGATATAGCAGAAACCACTAAATTATGAAATTGCTAAATTGGGAATTGTATTTCAACCCAGAACAAGAAATGTGCTTGAACGGACACTAAATAACTCACCCAGCTACAGCACTAGGGACAGATTTAGCGGGATATAAATTTGAGGCCTAGTATTTAGGCGCTGGGTGACAGGTATGGGTTTAGTGCCAGAATTAGACTTGGAAATACACAGTAGCGGGTGTGTGTGAAGTTATTCTGAATGACCCAATGTGCACCTTGAATATTATATACCCTTTTAGGGATAGATTTCAAATAGCTCTGATATAGCAGAAACCACTAAATTATGAAATTGCTAAATTGGGAATTGTATTTCAACCCAGAACAAGAAATGTGCTTGAACGGACACTAAATAACTCGCCCAGCTACAGCACTAAGGACAGATTTAGCGGGATATAAATTTGAGGCCTAGTATTTAGGCGCTGGGTGACAGGTATGGGTTTAGTGCCAGAATTAGACTTGGAAATACACAGTAGCGGGTGTGTGTGAAGTTATTCTGAATGACCCAATGTGCACCTTGAATATTATATACCCTTTTAGGGATAGATTTCAAATAGCTCTGATATAGCAGAAACCACTAAATTATGAAATTGCTAAATTTGAAATTGTATTTCAACCCAGAACAAGAAATGTGCTTGAACGGACACTAAATAACTCGCCCAGCTACAGCACTAAGGACAGATTTAGCGGGATATAAATTTGAGGCCTAGTATTTAGGCGCTGGGTGACCGGTATGGATTTAGTGACAGAATTAGACTGGGATATGGCCAAAAAATAAACAGACTATTGCTGGTTAAATGCACTTGGTGTGACAGCTTCACCCTGATGTAGGCTTTAGCCAAAAAACAACCACACCATTGAGGGTTAAATGCACTTGGTGACAGGCGCAGCTTGCCCCTGATTTAGTATATGGCCAAAAAATGAACAGACTATTGCTGGTTAAATGCACTTGGTGTGACAGCTTCACCCTGATGTAGGCTTTAGCCAAAAAACAACCACACCATTGAGGGTTAAATGCACTTGGTGACAGGCGCAGCTTGCCCCTGATTTTGTATATGGCCAAAAAATGAACAGACTATTGCTGGTTAAATGCACTTGGTGTGACAGCTTCACCCTGATGTAGGCTTTAGCCAAAAAACAACCACACCATTGAGGGTTAAATGCACTTGGTCGCAGCTTGTGCTGGCGCACCACAAGACACAAAATGGCCGCCGATCACCCCAGAAAAATGTGACTGACAAACGGTCTGGGCAGCCTAAAAACAGTGAGCAATTGAGGATCAGCAGCTCAATGATCCACAGCTGCAGATCGATCAGTTAATCAAGTCCTTTGGAGGAGTTAATCTGCCTAATCTCGCCCTACTGTCGCAGCCGCAACCTCTCCCTACGCTAATCAGAGCAGAGTGACGGGCGGCGCTATGTGACTCCAGCTTAAATAGAGGCTGGGTCACATGGTGCTCTGGCCAATCACAGCCATGCCAATAGTAGGCATGGCTGTGATGGCCTCTTGGGGCAAGTAGTATGACGCTTGTTGATTGGCTGCTTTGCAGCCTTTCAAAAAGCGCCAAGAAAGCGTCACAAAAGCGCGAAGAAAGCGACGAACACCGAACCCGAACCCGGACTTTTACGAAAATGTCCGGGTTCGGGTCCGTGTCACGGACACCCCAAAATTCGGTACGAACCCGAACTATACAGTTCGAGTTCGCTCATCCCTAGCTGTGGCTTTTCTATTATACTTGTTTAGGCAATGCTGTTGCAGTGGTGAGGCTGATGTAGCTGGGGTATTGAGACCCGGCTACTGCACGTGGTGCGTGCGTGGTGCGTTCTGTGTGACGTTTTCACATCCCAAATACCGTTTTACATTTTTTGCGCATACACTTCCAAATCCAACGCTACTGTATGTGTGACATACTTTCAAGCATATCACATTTAAAATAAAGAAGGCAAGCAGTAAGGGACGGAGAAGTAGCCATGATGCTGATGGTGCACGCAGAGGTCGTGCCTGCTGCTAGAGCACAACAAAAACACACTAATCCACGATACCTAGCTTCATGTCCCATTTTGCAGGGCGGCACAGGACACCACTCTTGAAGTCAGACCAGTGCGACCAGGTGGTCGGTTGGCTTGCAGCAGATAATGCTTCCAGTCAGTTAAGCACCACCCTGTCTTCCACCAAGTCCAGTCTTGATACTCCTTCCTCCCACCATGAAGAGTCTGGCCAAACAAGTGATCCCACACTCGGATACAATGATGACCTTTTTCCTTGCCATTCCTTGATTTGGCCCTCTCGCCAAGCACGCTTTAAGAAGGACAGATCTTGTGCCCTTATTACCAAACTCTTGAGCATCCACAGTCACAAGAAGATGATGGTGGGGAACAGCAATTACTATTTAATGAGGTGGTTGATGATTAGACACAGTTGCCAAAAACTCAACAGCAATTACTGTCTCAAGAGGTTGAGGAAGAGGATGAGACACAGTTGTCAATCACTGAGGTTGTGGTTAGGTCAACAAGTCAGGAGGATGAGCAGAGTGAGGAAGAGGAGGTGGTTGACAATTAAGTCACTGACCCAACCTGCGAAGGTGGAAAGCCAAGCGAGGACAGCAGTACAGAGAGGGAGGGACCTGCAGCACCGCAACAGGCTGGAAGAGGCAGTGGGGTGGCAAAAGGGAGAAGGAGGGCCACAACAAACAGGCCCGCAAATAATCCACAGAGCACCCCCTTGTGTAAATCTCCTTTGACAAGCGGTAGGTGTTCCACAGTCTGTCGCTTTTTTAAGGAAAGTGCAGACGACAAAAAAAATTGTAATTTGCAACCTGTGCCATACAAATCAGCGACCAGATCCACTTCCGTGTCCCAGAACATTGTACAAATGTCCTTACCCCAGGCATTTAAACACAAGCGCAAAAGCCCAGCCACAGGCCATAGCACCAAATGCACAGCTTTCCAAATTTCCTGCCCTGGAAATGTTGCCATTTAGGCTTGTGGACACTAAGGCTTTCCGCAGACTGATGTCGGCGTCCGTCCCGCATTACGCAGTCTCTAGCAGCCACTAGTTTTCAAGGTGTGCTGTGCCCGCCTTACAGCAACATGTGTCCCATAACATCACACGTGCCCTGACCAACGCAGTTACTGGGAAGGTCCACTTACCCACAGACACATGGACAAAATAATTCAGCCAGGGACACTACATTTCCCTGATGGCACACTGGGTTAATGTTTTAATGGTGCGGAGGCCGCGAGCGAGTCGTACCCTGGGATGGCATAGGTGCTACCAATGCCAGGAATTGCAGGCCCTACGTCGATCAGGGTTTCCGCCACCACATACGTTAGTGGCTCCAACCCCCACTTGTCTTCCTCCGCCTCCCCCAAATGTTTTTACTTTGGTTTGTCTTGCGCCGGTCCAAGAATTTCACCTCTAGTGGCGCAATACGGATGCTCCCGACCGTCCCTCTTAATCATGGCAATTGTTCCGAAAACCAATAAAATAGAACCGGAGTCCTATTCCATTATTCCTAGCTGAAGTATTCAGGCGACCCGGCCTGCTTTGAACACTGTAATTTTTTTCAATGGTCAGCTAAGCAGCAGGCACTCCCTTAGAATTTTTTTAATTGTCAGCTCAGCAGCAGGCCCTCAACCATAATGTTTTAGAGGGCCCTCACAGAAACAGGCCCTCCCATATAATTTTTTAGAGGGTAAGATCACCTGCAGGCCCTCGCATATAATTTTTTAGAGGGTCAGATCACCAGCAGGCCCTCACCTACAATCTTGTACAGGGTCAGCTTACCTGCAGGCCCGAACCTACAATCTTTTACAGGTTCAGCACATCTGCAGGCCCTCGCATATAATGTTTTAGAGGGTCAGATCACCAGCAGGACCTCACCTACAATCTTTTAGAGTGTTAGATAACCAGCATGCCCTCACCTACAATCTTTTAGAGGGTAAGCTCACCTGCAGGCCCTCACCTAATTATACCTAATAGGTAATTTGCGCACATTCTGCCTTGCTGCTTGGAAGTGGTAGCCGTAGCTGTTTCTCAGGCTCCCTCTCAGGAATCAAACCCTGATTTCCCGTTACCCGTGGTCACCACATTTAACATTGTAGCTGATAGGGCAGACATCCGAAAAGATTGTCGCTGTCACGGGGACATGCGATCGGGCCAAGGTTATCTAGAGTCACCAAAGCGGCAGCCGGCCCTCGGCCATAATGTTTTAGATGGTCAGATCAGCAGGCCCTTGCTCCAAATGTTTTTGAGGGTCACCAGCAGGCCATCAATCATAATTTTTGAAGGCTGTGTATGATGCCCCCTTTGTGTAACAAAGGGTGTATTGTAGTGCTGGCTCCTTGTAGTTTTTGGCAGCCCTTTCACTTAGTGCATAGGCTTTATGAGTGTAGGAGTCCCACTATATGAACAATCGTACCACAATTTGAATGAGGCCCTCCTTTATGTGATATACAGGTTGTATCGGAGTGCCTCTTCCTTGTAATTTTCGGCAGCACTTGCACTTTATATACAAGTAAATATACAGAAAAGTATGTTTCCTAACAATTTTTCCTCTAAAATCGATTTTATCTTTGGTTTTGTGCGTATTATTGTCAGTCTGTAAAATACGTACTGGCGTACTACTCGGACACTATCGTTCCGAGGAACGACCTAGGAGTCCAAGATGCATTCAGACATCCTCTCCATGCTGTTCCTAAACCATTTTGGTGATGTTTCCATCAATTTCTGACCTTTTCCTATCAACCAGGCACCCTACCCTCTTCAGAGCAGGGGCTGCCTGGTTTAATGCCTGGGTTCTCCCACTGACTTCCATTATACTCGGGTGCTCGGTAGAGCACCCGAGCATCCCGATGTGTTCTGTCAGACCACGTGCTCGATCCACACTAGTGTTCAGGCATTTAATAAAGCTTGCTGAAAGGCTGCAGGGGAAAGCCATGCCTACTAATTGGCTTGTGCCTCTATATAAACTGGATCACATGTGCGCCGCCCATCAGCTCTCAGTAGTGAAGGGACAGAAAGCAGGCAGCTGAAGTGAGGGACAGTGTTAGTGCGATAAAAAATAATAATAATTGTGGGTGCAATACACCGTCTTTGCACCCCTGAATACAGAAAGATAATCATAAATCTGGCAGTTAATTATGTGGGTGACCTGCAGCAATTTTTTTTGAGGGTGCAATACACAATATTTGCACCCCTGACACCGATCACCTGAGCATCCCATTGTGTTCGGCCCAAGCCCCCGAGCACCCAAGCACTAAGGTGCTCAATCAACACTAGATTTTCGGTGTGGGCCTGCAGGTAAGCTGACCCTGCGCATCAGGGTGAGGGTGCTGGTGGGTGTCATGAAACTGTCCCAGGCTTTGGACAGTGTTGCCCTGCGTTGTCAGCTGGAAGTTTTTGTAGCAAATTTTCAACAAAGATCTTCTGGTATTACACCGTTTTGCTCGTCCTCTCCACCAGAGGAATGAGAGATGAGAAGTTATCTTTGTAGCGGGGTTCGAGAAGGGTGAACAACCAGTAATCCGTGTTGTCTAAAATGCGTATTATGCGTGGGTCACTGGAAAGGCAGCCTAACATGAAGTCAGCAATGTGTGCCAGAGTACCAACAGGCAAGACTTTGCTGTTGTCATCAGGAGGATCACCTTTAATCTCCTTATCCTCTTCCTCCTCTTCTGCCCACCCACGTTGAACAGATGGAATTAAACTTCCATGGGTACTACCCTCTGTAGCGGAGGCAACCGTCTCCTGCTCCTCCTCATCGTCCAATTCGAACTGAGAAGACGAACTTCGAGCTGAGAAGACAAACATGGTTGTGTCTGATAATGGCTGTAAAGTCGCTACCAAGTTACAGCCATTATCAGATACAACCATGCCTGGTTCTAGGTTGAGTGGTGAGAGCCACAGCTCAGTCTGGTCTCTTATGTTCTGCCATAGCTCTGCACAGGCGTGCTATTTGTCCCCTAAGCATAACAGCTTTAGCACGGCCTGTTGCCGCTTCCCCACTCCAGTGCTACACTGCTTCCAGCTACGGACCGATGACTGACTGGTGCTGCACGCGGATAATTCGGAGGTGGAAGTGAAGGAGGAGGCGGAGGAGGAGAAATGGGGGTTGGAGCCACTAACGTAGGTGCTGACGGAAACCCTGATAGACGTAGGGCCTGCAATTCTTGGCATCGGTAGCACCTATGCCATCCCAAGGTACGACCAAGGACCAATTGGTACATAGTTTTCTCCCCAAAATTGGACAGGAAAACAGCATGTGGTTGAGATCTAGGGTGACTGGCTCCTATCCGTGTGGTGGGTGTACTTTCTGTGTTTTCTTACCCAAAATCAAAAGATTCTCGAATCCAGTTGATGGTAGGGAATATGAGATTCGGGACTGGTTTAATTGTAAAAGCAGTGGAATAGTTTATATAGCTTCGTGTACGTGCCCGAAATTATATGTTGGCAAGACGGTTCAGGAATTGAGGAGACGGATATCGGGGCATATTAGTGCAATAAACACAAAAAAAGATACTTCCTTGTATAGACATGTCTCGTATGTCCACAATGGCCATATAAATGTACTTAAATTTTGGGGACTCTTTCAAGCCAAACTGGGCCCGAGGTCTGGCAACTTGGATGCCAGACTACTAAGAGAAGAAGCCAAATGGATATACAGACTGTCAAGCCAGACCCCATCCGGACTTAATGAAGGTTTCTCCTTTTCTGCTTTCTTATAAACAACATCTTGCCAGACAAATAATTGTTTGGGTAAAATCTGGATTAAAATTGCCATTTATGTGAGGATAAAATAAAATAAAATTAAACAATAAATATATATGAAGGTATAAGATGACCCCATAAATTTCCCCCTTTTGGAGTCAACATAGGTATACATGCCGTGGTATAATGGAGAAATGAGGCTAATATCTGATAAATATATTCTGTAATGTTCTGACCAACCAGCTGTACACATATCGTGAACTGCTGTTGTTAAGAAAATACACACTGGCCTGCCTTGCTTTCCATTAACTGTATCTAACTAACTAACATCTATCTGTCTGTATCCATTCATCTATCATAAAAATGTATCTAGTGGAGGGCTATTGACTGTGTTATTGTATCCATTCGGATAGCCCCTCCCACCTCCGTGACAGAGAGGAGGTGAACTGATGTTGCCAAATATGATGACATCAGACGGCGCCGATGAATGGACTGGGCAGAAGTCGCCTGGTGATGATGCCGTCACTAGGCATCTGTGCATGTGATGCAGTAGTCACACCCTTTGCGGCTATGACTAATAGACCGGCCGCCAGGAACGAATCAGGATGTGACCGAGCGCATACAGCCTGTGATGACACCATCATCAGGCGTCTGTGCACGTGATACAGTGGTAAACGCCCATCGCGACCGTGACCAATGGGCCAGCCGCGATACACAAACAATGGGCGTGACCTAGTGCATAAAACCTGTGTTGTCTCAGCGCGCCGACGCTAATACCCCAAACCCCTGACGAAGCCGCATCGCGGTGAAACATGTCGGGTGGGGACTAGTGTTAGGCGCTTCTTTTAGACAGACGGCAGTAATTGTGTTAAGTTCGCCCAGTATTAGGGTTATATCAGTATTTGTTGAATGGTGTCGTGTGTTGTGGCATCAGTGAAGAGGGACACACAATCGACATAACACGGAGTGTTAGTTGGGACCTGGGCCCAGGTCCCAGGACACCTAAAAATAGGGTTAAATCCTAAAAGTGTGGTAAACTGTGTGCCACTCACCTGCACAATCACATCTCTCTTACAGAAACTGAGAGAAAAAGTAATCTCTACACAAAATTGTACCATCGTCTGATAGTTTTAAATAAATGTGTGGTATTTTGGGGCATTTAAACCTCCCCTTTTAAATCGACTTAATAAAGTGTATGTTTTAATTTTAAAATTAGTATACCCCTACAGGGATTCTTTTGGTCTTTTTGACCAGTGGTGTATTTGAGGTTTACCTCCCGAGGGTCTTTACTAGGGCCTAATTTGTGTATCTTGTCCCCTAAGCATAACAGCTTTAGCACGGCCTGTTGCCGCTTCCCCACTCCAGTGCTACACTGCTTCCAGCTACGGACCGATGACTGACTGGTGCTGCACGCGGATAATTCGGAGGTGGAAGTGAAGGAGGAGGCGGAGGAGGAGAAATGGGGGTTGGAGCCACTAACGTAGGTGCTGACGGAAACCCTGATAGACGTAGGGCCTGCAATTCTTGGCATCGGTAGCACCTATGCCATCCCAAGGTATGACTCTCTCCCGGCCTCCGCAACATTCACCCAGTGTGCTGTCAGGGAAATGTAGTGTCCCTGGCCGAATGCTCTTGTCCATGTGTCCGTGGGTAAGTGGACCTTCCCAGTAACTGCGTTGGTCAGGGCCACATGTTGGTGTAAGGCGACACACCTTGAAAATTAGTGGCGGCTGGGTACTGCGTAACGCGGGACGACCGCCGACATCAGGCTGCATAAGGCCTCAGTGTCCGGAAGCCTGAATGGCAACATTTCCAGGGGCCAGTAATTTGGAGTGTTTTTTTTACGTTTGATTTTACAGACGCTTGTGAGTACAATAAACCAATTTTATACACGGTTATTGATGGTACTTCACTATGGAAGGTACTTTATTCCTAGGAGAATAATACCATAGGAGCTGATTATTGAAGAGTAAAGGAGACTTGAATTCACCTGAAGTGCCTGTTACCTGCGTGCGCTTGTGATGATGATGATGATGATGATGATGATGATGTATAGTCTTGTGTACACGCAGTCTTACCCTTTGGGCCTCGATGCGTTTAGCTGACCAATTCAACAGGGAGGAAAAAAAAAGAAGGCATGACACTTTGCCATGGGCCACAAATGCCTAGAGAATAAGGCACCTATTCCAGAGACCAATTTCCTAGCACTTATCAAATGGAGAGTCAAGAAAAAGGGGAGGAAGGTAGGGGGATCTCAAGGTTCAAAGGGTTCAGACGAGATATAGAGAATGTGAAGAAAACAATTTAATAAACGTGGGGAAAAAGTATCTTTAATATAAAAGAACATTACCAACCGTGAATTTATAGACTAAGATTTAAGAAAACCCCAAAAACTATATAAACCAAATAAGTGTTATATAGGTTTTCAATGCACGTCATGACATCGCCAGGTTCCAAAATCTGGCCCCTTGAGCCGAAAAGGATCTACCTCCCCGTCTGATCTTGTTAACTTGCAGAATGTTAAAATTTGCAGAGTTACTAGACCTCAATGTTACTAGACCTCAACGTACCTGGTGAATTGATTTTGATTATATTAGCGCAGTTTCATTTGAGATCTAAAAAGCTGTGCTTCACTATTGCAGCATTTTGATGCTCCACAGGATGTTCTAAAGGAGAGGACGTCTGTGGGACCTGGCCTCTCTTTGCCGCAGTTTGAGTGGTTATTAGTGTTGAGCGCGAATATTCGAATTGCTAATTTTTTTCTCGAATATCGCAACTTTGAGATTTTGCGAATATTTAGAATATAGTTCTATATATTCGCGAAATCGAATATTCTTTTTTTTTTGTTGTTTTTTTTAATTGTTATATTTTTTTCTTTCCCACTTCCCTAAAGTTGTTCTTACCTGTCCTTTGGATTCCTGGCTTCCTGGCTGCTCCAGTCAGTGCCCGTTGCCGCTTCTGCCGACTTCCGTGCTCATGGAGCATCCCCATCACCATGGGAACGTCTCCATATACTAGAATGTACTGTCGGATTTGAGAATTACGTTGAAATCGCAATCCAATTAATTCAAGTTATACTAATCGAATTGCGATTTCAACTTAGTACTGCTACATTCCATATTCGTTAAGTCTAGTCTAATATGGAATATAGCAGTGCTAAGTTGAAATCGCAATTCGATTAATTCAAGTTATAATAATCGAATTGCGATTTCAACTTGTTACGTATATTCTTAATATTGCTCTAACTTCGTCTTTTAGAATATTCGTAATATTCTAAAAGACGAAGTTAGAGCAATATTCCGAATATTTTAAAAGACGAAGTTAGAGCAATATTACGAATATTCTAAAAGACGAAGTTAGAGCAATATTACGAATATTCGTAAAATACACATATAGATTGTAATTTAGCTAATATACAGATTTTTTGGGGGGATGCGCACACTTTACACTGGAGATGTGGTGCATCTTATGTCATTGTCTGCAGCGGCCTAACTATTGTACGCTATTTAGCGCAGGATGCACTAAAAATAGATATTGCTGCCACACACAATAGTCCTTAGAAGGACTTTTGGTTCTGTAAAGTTTTAGCAATTTAGAGCAGTTTTCGCTAAAAATATATATTGCTGCTGCCACACACAATAGTCCTTAAAAGGACTTTTGGGCCTCTGAAAAGTTTGGATGGTAAAAATATTCTTAAATCACTCCCTACGCTGTCTGTCCCTTCCTCAGCACAGCTCTCTCTAAGGTCTCATGCACACGACCGTTGTTGTTTTGCGGTTCGTTTTTCACTGATCCGTTGTTCCGTATCTGAGGTTTTTTTCCCTCTGATTTAAGTCCTTATCCTTTCTGTTATTGCGCAAAACATATCCGTATTGTTTCCGTATTTGATCCGTTTTTTGCTTATTAATCACCAAACACACGAGCAATATGTGCTGGGCATAGCATTTCTACAGTATGGTTCCGCTAAATACGGATGACGTACGGATTTGTTCCATGTGCATTTCTGTATTTTTTGCTGACCCATTGACTTGAATGGGGTCTCGGACTGTGATTTGAGGACAATAATAGGATGTGCACTACCTTTTTGTGAAACGGCCATGCGGACAAACAGAAACGGAATTCACACGGAGTAACTTCTGTTCCTCATACGGTCCGCAAAAAAGCCCGGAAGGGAAGCGGAAAGAAAATACATCCGTGTGTATGAGCCGAACATGCGTCATCGGGTGCCACAGGACACCTGCAGATGCCACTGTAACCTGACACTTTATAGGTCAGGTTGCAGTTAAGAGCAAAAGGTTAGAGACAGTGGTAAGGTTGCTGGAGGTGTCCCCTATAGGCTGCATTTTTTTTATTTTTATATTTCTCTAGAAGAACTTTATATATGTTTATTTTTTATAAATCATTGCACGATTTTTCACTGGATCTGCACGTCTTCTAATGTATTAAGGAAGTTTTGATGGGCAGCAAAAGAAAACATATTAAACAAAATTCAAGAAGAAAGAAACGTGAAACGCTCCAGGACGTAAGACTGGTGATGAAAGTTTCCATCCTGGATTTAATTCCTTAATATAAAACAGGAATAGGGAGAAAAAAAAACTTCAAAATGTTTCAAGAAGGAATCTCCAGCACATATATCTTCACAAATGCATAAATATTTATTAATAGAAACGGAGGAAAAAAAACACAGAAATTACAAAAGTAATCATGAAGCAGTCATGCTTTGCTACTACACCTTTGATGTTACCAGACTGTACAGGTTTGTGAGGAATGTCTAGCAGGTTTATGAACTTTACACAATTTTCCTTCACAGTAAGGCCTCATGCACACGGTCGTTGTGCGGCCGTTCCGTGCACTGGGGACCACAATTAGCGTGGGTCCGTGATCCGTCCACACCGCAGCTCCGGATTGCGGATCCATTCCATAAGTCAAGCATATAGCCAGTGCCCGAATATTGCGGACCCTGCTTTTTGCGGGCCGCAATACGGCCATGGCCGGGCAACGTCCGTGTGCATAAGGCCTAAGTCAGCTGTATTTAAAGAGGTCTGAGTTGTAGGGTCCCTCATATCAGCCTATAAAACTACTACAGGTGAGTGAAGTTTAGAAAACTTGAAATGTGCTTCGTGACAGAAATGTGCTTTGTGACAAATTACTTTGTCAAGAGCCGCATTTCTTTTCTTTATGGCGATTGCGCCACCCCCTATTATTAAACCCCTCAGATGTCATGTTGATTGCTGATTACGGCATCGGAGATGGGCTTTTAGGGGTTAATCAGTGAAAAAATAATAATACTCACCTTATCCCTTTGAGCACAAAGGAGCTGCTGCAGCCATATTGATTGAAGATCCCATGCGGCTTGTGATTGACATCATCACGCTGGCCGGCGTGGTGACGCCATACGTTACTGCGAACGAGATTTTGTGCGGCCTCTTCATGCTCAAATGGATGAGGTGAGTATAATTTTTTTTTTACCCCCATTTCAGGGGAAAATGAAATGGATTCGTTACCACGAAGATTGAGGAAATTCAGCTTTGCGGCAAAAATAATTTTCCCTGAAATTCGGATCGAAGTCAACTTTGGATCCTTCGATTCGATCAACACTAAAAACTACAATGTTGATCCAGAAGAAGGCAAAAACCCCTATGAAGCGAATGCCAATTAACCAATGATGGGGGGTATAAATCTTTCCAAACTCCAAATATGGCATTCAGAATAAATTCCTGGACAAATATCCCATCTCCAGGAAACTAGGTCATATTTTTACTTTCATGAAAGGCATCCAGGCCCCTCTTCAGAACCCCTCTTTCAGTTAAAGGGAATGTGGTCATCAGAAAACCGCCTATTGTTTAAATCACATTTTTATGTTTAATGTATTTTTAAAGAATTTATGGTGATGTTATTTTTAATTTTCCATTTAAATATATATATATTTAAACCAATCCATAAATTCCGACAGTTTCCACACTGGTCGTTAAGTCTGATAAGGACTCATTCAGACGGCCGTATGCTGTCCGCAAAATACTGATCCGTTGTTTTTTTTTGCGCATTAGATCCTGTCCCATTCAATTCTATGGGACCCTTTTCTTCCATTGCACGGCTCACCAAAAAAAATGAAACATGCCCTATACTTGTCAGTGAAAATCAGGACATAGCCCTATTGAAGTCTATGGATCAGCAAAAAAACTGAATGCAATCCGTTTTTTTTGTGGACATGCTGAACTGTCTGCAAAAAAACGTATCTGCATTTTTGTGGACAGCATAAGGCCGTCTGAATGAGCCCTATTTGCTGCCACTTCTTGGACTATACAGATCACTTTTCTGCAGTTATATATTCTTATAATTCTGCCTGTAATGATAAGGAGATATCACCTCTGTGTATAGATAAATCAGGATCCACCATTAACCCCTTAGTGACCAGCCTGTTTGGGGTCTTACTGACCAAGCGTTTTTCTTCTTTTTTTTATCGTCTCATTCCAAGAGCTATAACTTAGGCTTCTTTCACACGGCGTCATGGTTTGGTTTTGGGCTGGATAAGATGCGGTTGCGTCGCGGGAAAATACACGATTTTTCTGCGCGAGTGCAAAACATTGTAATGCATTTTGCACGAGCATGAGAAAAATTGGCATGTTTGGTACCCAGACTTCAACCCGGACTTCACAGAAGTTGGGGTTTGGGTTAGGTGTTGTGTAGGTTTTATTATTTTCCCTTATAAGATGGTTATAAGGGAAAATAATTGCATTCTTAATACAGAATGCATTGTACAATAGGGTAGGAGGGGTTAAAAAAAAAAAAAAGAAATGTAACTCACCTTAATCCACTTGTTCGTGCAGCCCGGCTTCTCTTCTGTCTTCATCTTTGCTGTGCAGTAGGAATAGGACCTTTGATGTCACTTCGCTTATCACATGGTCCATCACATGATCTTTTATCATGGTAATAGATCATGTAACAAACCATGTGATGAGTGCAGTGACGTCAATACAGGTCCTTTTCCTGTGCACAGCAAAGATGAAGACAAGAGATGCCGGCTGGGCGAACAAGTGGATTAAGGTGAGTTAAATTTATTTTATTTTTTTCAACCCCTCTAGGCCCATTGAACAATGCATTCTGTATTAAGAATGCAATAAGTTTCCCTTATAACCATGATTCAGTGTGGGTGCAATACGTTCATCTCACGTATTGCACCCACGCGGAAAACTCATCTGTGTGAAAGGGGCCTTTTTTTATTTTTCCATCTATATAGCTTTATGAGGGCTTGTTTGCTGTGGGACAAGCTGTAGTTTTTAATGGCGCCATTTTGGGGTACAGATAACTTTCTGATTGACTTTTATTAACTCTTTCTGGGAGGGAAATGGGAAAAAACAGCAATTCTGCCACTGCATTTTTTTTTTCTTTTTTTTTTTTTCTTTTTTTGTCGTTAAAAAGAGAGAGTAAGGCACCATAAGGAGACAGAGCTATATTTGAGGAGCAAATTAGGTTACTGACCTGGAATATTTCCGCCCACCACTTGTTGATACCAGAGCACGTCCACCATATATGTAAGAAGGTACCCTTCTCCCTTTGACATCTCCAACACATTGTAGACGTAGATCTGGTGAAGTGTGAGGATTTAACTGGGGTGATATACCATTGTGAGAGGATTTTGTATCCATTCTCCTGTGCTCTAACACATCTAGAAGACTTATGCAGGGTCTCAAATAGTGTTGGTAAAGTTTGAATCCACACCCGTTTCTAGTTCCCAGGATCGAATGAAAGCCGGCTTAATAATTAGGGGGGGAGATCTTAGTTTGTTATATATAAGAGAGATAGGTTTTTTAGGGGGATTGGGGTTAGTTATTAAAGCCTCAAACCATGTAATGGGGCGGAGGAGTTCACCATCCATGTTGTTTTTATTAACAAATGATTTGATAAGTGGGGTGAGGTTGAAATCGCATGGTTGTGGGTTGAGAGTTTTAATGGTATTATTCGTTGGGACTAGACCCTGGGGTTCCAGGAGGAGGGATAGCGGCATAGAGGAGGAACCGATTAATTTAGATAAGGAACCTCTAGGCCCGCCCGTGGATGGACCTACAATATCACTAATTGTAACCAGAGGGGATGGGAAGGGAATTGAGCAGTGAGAAAAATTCCACCATTTCCATGCTTCCACAGTGGCCTTGATGATAGGCAAGGGTTGCAAGTTAATTTGGGGAGGTACCTGATGACCCAAACATAGGGCTCGAGTTGGTAGACCCATAATGCTCTGTTCCATGGCCACCCAGGACTTGCTACCAGTGGTTCTCAGCCAATCTATGACTTGGGACATAAGGATAGCCTTCCCATACAGTTCAGGGTCTGGGAGTCCTATGCCACCTGATGCACGTGACCTAGATAAGAATGAGTAGATATTCTCGCTCTCCTGCCATTCCATACGAACATTCTGAACCTTTGTTTCAGGGCGGAGTAATAAGACTTTGGGATGGGAATGGGAGCACCTGTTGGAGGTATGTGAGACGGGGGATAATAAGAGCAGGAGGGACATAATTGAGTGTGAATAGGTCTGAAATGGTAGGGCTCATTTTCACTCCCAGGTAGGTAATAGTTGGAGAGGACCAATTGAAATGAGAATCTTTCATTAAAGAGAGTTTGAGTTGCGGCGGAATGCCTGTGCAAATGATGGTGGATTTGCTCTCGTTGATCTTAAAATCTGAAACTACACTATAGTTCTTTAAATGTTCCTGAATTAGGGGGAGGGAGTTTTTAGGGTTTGATGTCATAATCATGACATCGTCTGCAAATGCCGCAATCTTGTGGGTCCTACCCCCTAGAAACAGACCTTTAATCCCAGTGTCCATTCTAAGCCTAGACAGAAGGGGCTCCATGGCCAGGATGAATAATAGGGGGGATAGGGGGCAACCCTGACGAGTTCCGTTTTGGATTTGAAATTGAGATGATAGGTCACCGTTGACCATCACTCGGGCGGTAGCCTGGTTATACATAGCAAATACAGCCTTGATATATGGATCAGGTAGGCCGAAGAAGGTTAGAACACGTCGTAGATAATTCCAATTTATGCGGTCAAATGCTTTTTCAGCGTTAGTGCTAAGAAGTAAAAGAGGAGTAGAAGTATGTCTGGAGAGTGTTGATGACTCTAGTTGTATTATCTCTACCTTCCCTATTACGCACGAAGCCCACCTGATCCATATGTACCAGCAGAGGGAGAAGGACTGCAAGGCGATTGGCCAGTAGTTTTGCGAGTATTTTAAGATCAATATTCAGGAGAGAAATTGGCCTATAGTTTGCACATTGCTTGGAGTCCTTCCCCTCCTTTGGAATCAAGGCTATATGAGCAGACGCCATATCCCTAGATAAGGGGACACCCTGTAGGGACTGGTTGCAGACCGTAAGTAGATGCGGCAGGAGCTGATTTTTTAATGCTTTGTAATAAAATGCCAGTAGGCCGTCTGGGCCCGGACTTTTCCCTTGGGGCATTTGGGCCAGAGCAAGAGAAATCTCATCCATGGTAAATGGGGCTTCAAGCGATCGCTTTTGGTCTGCCGATAGTGTTGGGCAGGTAGTTGACTTAAGATACGCATCCACTAATGTGGAGTGAGATGTTGGGAGTACGGTGGAAGGGAGGTTGTACAGAGCTTCATAGAAGTCTCTAAATTGTTTGGCAATCCTGTAGGAATCAAATACTGGCTCGCCCTTGGGAGAGGACAATTGGTGAATGTAGTTG
This sequence comes from Bufo gargarizans, assembly GCF_014858855.1. Lineage (NCBI taxonomy): Eukaryota > Metazoa > Chordata > Amphibia > Anura > Bufonidae > Bufo > Bufo gargarizans. The sequence continues at coordinate 41,168,471 of NC_058084.1, forward strand.
TCTGCTCTTCTAGATTTAATTCTATTCATAAGACATTTTGTGGCCTTATCCCCGTGAGCAAAAAATTTGTATTGGGAATTGAGGTAGTATTTAGCTGAATTGTTGTTCAACAGAGCTTTCAATTCAGCTCTTGCTTTAGAGAGCTCTTGAAGTTGGGATTCAGAGGGGGTAGTCTTATGAGTAGATTCTAATTTGTTAACCTTGGAGAGGAGATTATTAATATTACTTTCCCTGGTTTTCTTTAGATGTGAACCTAGACTAATGAACTCACCTCTGATAAAAGGTTTATGCGCATCGCAGATGGTTTGGGGCGAGATTTCTGGCAGAGAGTTTAGTTTAAAGTATTCGTCTAGTAGTGACGCAATTTTCTTTATGGAATCTGGGTTCCCAAGGATAAATTCATTTAGTCTCCAGTTAAAGTTCTTTTAGGGGAGGAAACCTTTATAAAAATTGGGGCATAATCAGATAGATGTATGGACCCAATTTTGGCCATTGGGCATAGCTGAAGGTGCTCTTTTGAAATAAAAAGGTAGTCTATGCGGTGATAATTATTGTGAACATGGGAATAGAAGGTATAATCTAGAGTGTTAGGGTTGTGAGTGCGCCATACGTCTATTAAGTGTAGATCCCAGAGAGTGTTTTTGATAAGCTTCAAGGAGCTTTTCGAGTGGGCGGTTTTCCTTGCTGATGAATCTATCTGGGGAGTCAGAGCTATATTGAGATCCCCACCCAGTATCACAATACCTTCCTTGAAAGACTTAATAATTGGGGATATGGATGACAGCCAGCCAGCTTGTTTGGTGTTAGGGGCGTATAAGTTTATAAAGGTATACTTCTGGATCCCTATATTCCCTTTAAGCATAATAAACCTACCCTCCGGGTCCTGTATATGGTTAATGTATTTGAAAGGCACTTTCCTCTTGAATCCTATACTCACTCCCCCAGATGAAGCAGAACACCCCCCACAATGGAACCAGAGTGGATAGTGAGAGAATTCCAAATTGGGATAGTGATTAAACCTGAAATGCGTCTCCTGAAGAAGCAGCACATCCAAGCCCTCTTTACGTAAGATAGTAAAGATCTGACTTCTTTTGGAGGGTGAATTGAAGCCCTTTACATTGTAAGAAGCTACATGAATGTCAGCCATGGGTAAAGGTTGTTGTGATCGGGAAGGTGCAAGGTGTGCTAGTCCCCCAGGAGAGGACACTCACGATTTTAGGTGATGCTACCCCATCCAGGAGAGGAGCCGGATTCGTCAGAACTTGATTATCCCTCAGGGGATTCAGATAATTGTGTGTCAGGTACCTAGAACAGAACAAAGGGAAAGGGGAAAAGGGAAAAACAAAACATAAAACCAAGAAAAAAACAGGTTTGTGGGGTGACCCACTAGTGTAAAGCATGGGGGAAAAATTGGTCAAAGACCGGTTAACAAACCGTTCTGCACATAAAATTGCAGCTTGGAAGTAATCTTATGTTAGACTAAGCTACCATCGGGAGTTCAACGGACAGGAGGAACAAGCTCCCATCTCCTAGGAAAATTAAGAAGGGAAAGTACTGGTTAAGGGAGGGGGGGGGAGGAGAAGGATTCAGGCATAAGAAATACGACTTATTAGTTACAGAGGCAATATGCAACTAGGCTGGACTCACTCCTGGATCTACGAGCAGAAATTAAAGCTAACTATGCTCATTATTGCAAAAGTCCCGCATAAGGAAGAAGCAAATTATCTGGATAGATCTCAGTGAGTCCAGAAAAAGAAAGAGAAAAAGAAAAGGAAGTATTATGCCTCTGGGTAGGAGACTTGTGACAGGATAGATTATAGGATTAATCTTGAGACAGTCTCTTCGGTGTTAACTGCCGACTTCTCTTCCCCGCTTTGTGATTCTTTGGGGTGTGCTGTAAGGTGAAGGCCTCCACCGCAGGAACTTCAGGCAGAGCACCAAGATCTTGGAATAAGTCCCAGTTCTCGATTTGTATGGGCGGAATTTGTAGGTGATCATAAACCGCCTCTAAGTCAGCAAAAGTGGTAATATTCATGCGACGACCTCCTTGAAGAAAGGAAAGTCCAAAAGGAAAGTTCCATTTATAAAGGATCCTGTTCGCCCTTAGCCATTCTGTCAGCGGCTCGAGACATTTGCGTTTCCTCAAGGTGGAGGGAGCCAGATCCTGATAGATTGAGATTTGCAAACCTTCAAATAGTATATCTTGTCTGTTCCTAGCAGCATCTTGAACAGCAGATTTCACTTGAAAGTTTAGCAACTTACAAATAACATCTCTTGGGGGATCTTCTGCTTTAGGTTTAGGACACAGTGCCCTGTGTGCCCTTTCCAGCACAATCTCCAGAGCGAACTCAGGGCCCAGGAGTGAAGAGCAGAGGGAGATGACTGCAGCCAGGATGTCACCAGGAAGCACAGCCTCAGGGATCCCTCTGATGCGCAAGTTATTTCTGAGGCCCCTATTCTCTTGGTCTTCAAGGGCACTCCGCATCTGGTTCAGATAAGACCCGCACTTCTGGAATGAGTTTGATGTGGCCCTCTGGTGGTCCATCATCAGGGCCTGCTGATTCTCTAGGGCCTCAACTCTGTCCCCTATATGGCGCATATCCTGGCGCATGGCGGCAAACTCGCTCAGGAGGGGCTCAAGGGCTTTACCCAGCGTGTTCTTTAGGTAATGTCTGGTGATCGGGAGGGCTCCCTTACCTTGCGGTTCTTCGCCATCACTCTCTTCCTCCGATCTAGCTTTCTGGGACTGAGCGGGCGCCATTTTAGAATCGTGGGCCACAAATGAAGCGGCCGCTTTCTTCAGGAATTTATCCATATCCCCTCCTGCCACTTGACTTTTGTTGGAGCTGGGGTGCTCCCCGGCTTTAGGGTTCCTGATCTTGACCATTTTTCAAGCTGTATGCTTAAGATAGCTAGTGCAGTAGACGGTTTGCAGTGCAGAGCTCAGAAACAAGCGGCGCTAGCTCCGCCCCCAACCCCCCCCCTTTTTTTTTTAAGAGAAAAATGTTTTTGCATTGCCACCCATAACGACTTGTATTAACGACAGATTAGTAAAAAAATGATATGTGTTGTTATCTGGTTTTGACTGGCAGAAAGCATTTTTGGTGACACATTTCCGTTAAGTGAGTCAACTCTTACAGCATCTTGTGGCAGAGACTTCCATAGTCTCACTTTTCTTAGAGTAAAGAATCTGTGTTCATGATGATTTGGAAACCTTTTCTCCTCATTTACAGTTTGGATCTCAAAATGGAAATATTGAATAAGATCTATTGTGCATATGATGATTGTACCCTTGCCAGTTCATGAGCAAAATTTCAGGGCCAGACATCGAAACCATGAGGAAGCCTGATCCTGTTAATCAGTGGAGGAGATGGAGAGGCAATGGGTGAAAAGGAAAAGTGAAGCGATTCTCTGAGCCCAAAAACTTCATTAACATAAAAATAAAAGTATGAATTTGTAGCATACAGTATGCCTTGAAAAAGTATTCATACCCCTTGACCTTTTCCACATTACACCCACAAAGGGGTTGTCCGGCCATATATATTGATTAACTAAGAATGTTGCAGCAGTTGAACAAGATAAACACAGCAATATATTAGATCGCCCTTTAATACTGAGCCTGACGCACAGTAAGTCTATGTGTAAAATGACAGATTAACTGTGAATGTTGTAGCAGTTGAAAAAAGATAAACATGGCAATTACACTTAACCTGCAGTCTCCCTATGCTGTCCCTATACTCTCCCTACAGTCTCAAAAAAACTCTCTTTATGATCTCTCTGCACTGTCCCTGCACTCGACCAGCCGTCCCCCTATCTAATATTAAATTTCTAACTGTCCCTAGCACATTTTTGCTTGTCACCTTCCTCCCGATGCTCAGCTCACAGTGAAACGGCGAAGACCTTGTGGGATGAGGCATTTATAGGGCTATGATATCACAGGGGATAGCTATCTGTGTATTGGCTGACTGCATGAGCACAGCAAGATGAGCACATTTTTAAAAAATTCTATTCGGCAAATTTTTTGGGGAAAAATTAGGTTTGATTTGAATAAATTTGCGGCAAATTAGGTTTAAAATGGCTATTTACTGGCTGCAGAGAGCCTTTATAGTGGTGTACAACACTGTGCCTTGCAGTAACATCAATAGGGAGTGTACTTTGGTAGTGAAATAATGCTGTGAGTCCGTATGACATGCAGATGACAGGTGTACGAACTGATGTTAGCGCCAAGAATAAGCGCACTCCATTTACCTGATTCCACATAGATGTAAACCGAACCTGTTCTATTAAACACTTATACAAAAAGATCCCAGTGACACGGTGGAGATGGTCACTGATTATTTTGCCCTTCCTATGAACAATAAACCCCTAAAAAACGGATCCTGTCTGAGGTTCTGCATTCACTCAGTCAGCATTTGGTCAGTAATCCATCAGTATTGCTAATGCCAAAAAAAACAGGAGTTGATCCAAAACAGAGATGACACGTGAATGGAATATTAAGCCAATTATTTATTATATTTTTTGAACGGGGGAGAAAAAACAATGTCTATTTAGCAAACAGGACATTAACACACTTAGAATACAACACAGAAGGGGCAAAACCACAAGATTTAAAAGATAAACTGGAAACTAAAAGTGAAACATCAACAAGAATGGATTGACTACCAGTGTTGGGGTGACCACGATGGTAATGCATATTGATCATGAAATGTATGGGGTTATGGCTGATAACTGGAGGACAGTCCAGCAAACAAGCCAACTTAGCTCATTTCTTGACAAGCTCGGTTGCTGAGAAGTGGATTCTAAAGTGTCGGGAGAAATGCGAGTAAAGACATTGGAATAAATTGTCCACTTCCTCCAACGTGACCTCGCCCTTTGATTTATGAATATCATTCCATGAAGTCTTGAAATCCTCTGCGTGGATGGCATAAGAAATGTCCATGTGAGGTTTGACGGACACAGAGAAAACAAGCTCTGTGGTCGACACTGATCCAGACATGTCATACCCGGTCCACATCGCTTCTAGCCACGTAAGGTCCTGAGAACTGATCACCAGCTTACTTAAACAAAAGGCAAAATTTCTTTGGAACCACATCCCTACAATAGCCACAAGCGAGGCAAGTAAATGTCTTTGGTAACACATCCAATAGATCGCCCTCTGTGTACGTCTACTTATCAACCGGAATAGAGAAGAAAGCATTTTTCAAGTCTATCACGCTGAAACAGACAGCATCTGCAGTAAATGGCTGACAGCAACTGAGAATTTTTCGGCTGTCTCTGTTTACTCACGTGTTTGCTCCTAAACTTTTGTAACTATGTGTAGGGGTCTGTATCTTCCTGATCTCAAAGCTTCCCGCTGCCTCCTTCTCATATAACTGTTTCTCAAAGTCTTGTATTTTGCCTGAGATCCATGAGAAAACACGCTGCTTTACAATCAACATGAGATTGGAAGGAGACTGTCACCATTTGCAGCCTTCAGTCCCTGGTTGGGAGGGGGAAATAGTGATACTATTACAGTGAGATATGTTCTTACACTTACCACCAGAACAATAGCTCTCACACAAACAGATGAATCTTAACACTCTATGTATCTTATACTCTAAATATAGGTATGCGTCAAGTACGTGGGTGAGATATTAAAACAATTCTGTACATGTAAGAGAAGACAAGATGGAGTTACAATTGCCTTCAGTTATAAGGGAAAATAATAGCATTCTTTAATACAGAATGCTTAGTAGGTGGTCAATTGAGGGTTAAAAAATAAAAAATAATTAACCCACCTTCTCCTCTTGATCGCGTAGCTGCCGGTCTCTTCTTACTTCTTTAATCATGAGCTGCCGGCTAAAGGACCTGTGGTGACGTCAGATCACACGGTCCAATCACATGATCCATCACCTGACTGCAATTGGGTACCTACTGGGGCGGGTTTGCCGCAACTCATCTGGACACGCTTGTGTGAACTCAGCCTTACACAACACACAGTTACACAACTTAACAGATAAGTGCAACGCTGGACGGCAAATATATTTTTATTTTGCCACTGATACATGGCAAACAGGGCATTAGAGTATATCACTACACTGCTGAATAGCAATTAGGCCCTAATCTTTTTCTACTTTTAGACTACACAAAAAGCTTTTCAACAGATAATTGGACGGCGAATATATTTTTTATAAATGCCAAACAGGGCTTTATAGTATATCACTGCACTGCAGAATGGCAATTAGGCCCTATTTTTTTCAACTTTTACAACACAACAGGCTTTTAACACGTTCAGGACCTTGGACGAGAATGCTCGTCCTAACTTGCAGGTACTTAACGCACTAGGACTAACAATTTCGTCCTGCAGTAAAACTGTCACTGGGAGTAAACACACAGTGGATGAGAAGTAGAATTACAAGTAGCTCAGTTCTTTAGTGCTCAGGAGAGCAAAGCTGTGGATTAGCCAGCCCTTCCTCCTCAGCTGCAGAGTTAACCCGTTCAGTACTCCTCACACATCCATAGCACTTCCTTAGTGCTATGTTTGGGGAGCTGTGTGACCAGTGAATGTCATTTACAAAATGATCCAAGCATGAAGTAGACATATAGGGAAGGTAAAGTAAGCTATTTTAGGAGGTAGTACTATCTGTTTTAAAAGCAGATAAATAGAAATTTTTGATAAACTTGGTATTTTTTATAAATAAAAATGAAATATTTTGAGACTAAAATTTACCACTATGATGAAGTACAATGTGTGACGAGAAAACAATCTCAGAATGGCTTGGATAAGTAAAAGCGTTCCAAAGTTATTACCATATAAATTGACACATGTCAGATTTGTAAAAAATGGCCAGGTCCTTAAGGTGAAAAATGGCAGGGTTCTTAAGGGGTTAAACAGATAAATGCAAGGCTGGACGACGAATTTAATTTTATTTTGCCACTAATAAATGGCAAACAGGGCTGTAGAATATATCAGTGCACAGCTGAACGGCAATTAGGTCCTTATTATTTTCTACTTTTACAAAACACAAAAGGCTTTTCAACAGATCAGTGCAATGCTGGATGGCGAATATATTTTAATTTTGCCACTAATGCACGGCAAAAGGGCTTAACATATAACTGCACCGCACAAGGGAAAATAAGACGTACTGTTGAAATATTTGCTTGTAATAAACCCAGTTAATGGCTATATCAAACAGCACTTGCACCCCAATAACAATAATGGTTTGCTGGAAAGAAAGGGCTGTATAATGGCAATTTGGATCCCCAATCAGTGCAGCAAGGGGTAATAGGATTGTTCCTATTCCTTTCTCCATGTCCTCACACGTGCAGCAGCCATTTTAGGAAAAAATGTGATTCATTACCATGAAGAGCGAGGAAATTTGCCTTCGGTGTGAATCAAATTTTTCCTGAAATTCGGAACAAATCCCACTTCATCAGCTTCGATTCCCTCATCTCTAGTAAAAAGCATAGCTGCCATTTTAGAAAAAAATAATATTTTTTTCCCTAAACTTCGGAGTGAATTCCACTTCGGATCCTTCGATTCGCTAAACACTAACAGTTATATGCACTTGAGAAGAAGGGATCCTTTGAGTATAGTATTGACATTTCTTTCTTTGGTAGGATGTCAGAAGAGAAGCATTTAAAGGGGTTTTTCACCATTGGTCACTGTTTCTTCAGACTTCCCGGCATGGCTGGACCCATGGTGGTAATCTTACTTACCTGATCCCTGCCACTGGGTTCCAGCTCCGTCACGGCCCCTCCAGCACTCCCCATGTTAACATCTGGTTTGACATGGGTCACATGACTGCTGCACCCAGTGACCACCCAACGACTCTGGCCATGCTGGGTAGTTTTAGGAAATAGAGACCAGGGGTGAAAAACCCCTTTAAGAGTACAGATTTTTCTGACAGCTTCAAATTGAATTCCCAAGCAGTGAGAAAAGTGAATAAGATGCTTGGCTCCATAGCTAGAGGTAAAACTAGTATAAAAAAGATATTGTGATTCTACTGTCTCATGCCCTAGTGAGACCAGATCTGAAGTACTGTATACAATTCTGGGGACCTCACCTGCAAAAATACTATGATAAACTAGCACAGATAGAAGAGGGATTGCATAAGTCCACTGCAGTTAAAGCGTTGCCGCTCAAGTACTTCCCACCAGACTTTGTTTCCAGTGCTGCTGAAACCTCCAATGAAACCTCCAACGAGCCCAAATGATTATTGAATGCATTTGTTAGCCTGAGATGGTAGTCAGAAAAACTAGATGTAGATTACCCCACAAGTCCACCTACCTAGTGACTGACTGCAGCAAGCACGTAAGGAAGTTGAGAACATCATTGATGGAAGGATGGGCTGGAGGGGAGCTCTGGGTAAAAGTGCTAGAATAGCAGGATAAAGCCCCAAAATGTTGGGGCTATTAAAACCTCTTTCATTTGTATAGCCTTGAGGAAAAAGGGAAAAGAGGGGTGTGTGATTAAAACCTAAAAAAAATAACCCCCTTAATCCATTTGATTGAAGAAACCGAGCAGTGATGTGGTGACGTGATGACATGTGACATCACTGTGTAGTTTCTTCAATCAAGATGGCTACTGACAGCTTCTCCACGAGCAAATGGATGAAGTGAGTATGTTATTATTTTTTTTACCCCTGATTAATCCCTGAAAGGCTTCAATGTTACTGTCAGATGAGATGCTGCTATCAGCGATAAAAGTGGCATGTGAGGGGTTCAATGATGGGGACAGCGCGATTGTTGTTCTCCATTATTGAGCCGCTACATACAATGGAATGCGATTCATGAGGAAGTAATTTGTGATGAATCTAATTTCTTTGTGAAATTTGACAAAGCAGCCAAATATTTTTTTTTATAACTTCGCTCATCTCTAATCATGCATAGTGTGTGTGGTATGAGTTCGACAAGTGAGTGGTGCATGCCCTTTGTGTGGTTTTGAAGGCATTGAGAAAAGAGGACCCCCCAAACACTTGTGCACAGGGTCCTCTGCTTTCAGGTACGTCTCTGTTTTTATGAATAACTGCCAAGCCTAGAAAAGAACAAATCGATAATATACTTTTACGATACAGACCACTGGCTGCCTCCGTTTTTGCAAGATCAACATTCCTAAAGCAAAATGGTATCACAAAATTGGTGTGTCTGTAAAATGTGACATTATTATTTATATATTTCCTAGTGGTGCACGGGATTTTAGCTGGTGTTCACAAATGGACCAGAACTATAACTAACCAAAGGGTTCTATTTATATATATGCTGCAGGGAATGTGCTGACAGCTATGCACTTACAGTTCATCATAAGTTTGAAAAGATCTTCTGATTACAGTAGCTTAGCCATAGTGACATGGAGATGTAGCTGGACTGAATATGTCATTTAACAGTGTCCTTTGTACATTGTGATCATTCTGGAGCTTTAATCTATAGTCCTTTAGAAAACCAAACCAGGGATTCCGCAATCTCATAGC